>NC_084481.1:64742670-65035170 GCF_030035675.1 Rhineura floridana | reverse complement strand
TAAGGTTTGCAATGTTCAACTGTGGTTTGTCATGATGTCTGAATAGACATCTCAAGATTTGAAACTTGCTAAGAATCCAAATTGTGAAACTGTTTTGAAACTCATTTACAAACAATGATTCTGATAAATGGGTATGGAATGATGTACAAACTGGAAAACTATGATTGTGGCAAAAACCTATAGAGAGTTTGGGATAGCATCCAGAGATTCTTGGAGGAGTCAGATGACAAAAGCTTAGAATAAACCATGGTTTAAAATGATTTTTGGAATAATTTAATGTCTGAACTAATTTACAACAAATGCAAATCATGGTTTGGTGTGATGTTTGAATTGAGGTAGTATATACTCTTCTACAGTCTTTTTTTACTGTTCATGTTTACATGAAATAATGTAATGAGAAATCAGTTTAATTTTAAGATACTTTTGCTACTTCCTGCACTTCATTATATGAAGATACCATAAATATCCACCTTTGTAGGGCCACTTCACTAATTATATTTCTAAGTGAATGCTTAAGTGGCCAGGATGCAAAAAACATTGCCTTCTGTATAAAGATAAGAGTCACATCAATTGTTCCACTCACTTTTGCTTCAGGCCCCACCTACCCCTGGCATGCAGCTCCTGCAAGGTTTGCCCACTAGGAAATGCAGCCCTATGGTGTCTCTTCCCTAACCATTTTCCATCACAGGTCATGAAGGCAAATGTATGCGGTGCAGAAAGGTGTTCTATTTGCACATGGCTGTTCTTAAATATGGTTAAGTACTGATGTGGTGATAGTACCTCAGGCATGGAACAGCTTTAATCAAATTGGGATGTACCTGGGATGACTTAATTAGGTTAGAGGTCCAGTAGAAGAGAATTGTTAACTCTGTGGTCGAATAACTATAGTAGCTAACCACTCTCTTGGTTAAGATTGTTGTTTATTTATTGCGTTATAGTTCCTTGTTTATTAATAGGGTGATTTTAATGGATCCAGTATTCTGCCCTGAGATCCATTTAATATAAGGCAGGTTATAAATATTTTTATTAATAATAATAATAACAACCTTCTTCCCTGAATGTCTCAAGCCTCTGGCTTGATACATGGCTTACAGGCACCATGGAGCTCTACTGGAGTCAAGATGTTGGGGGCGTACTTAAAAGTGACTGTGAGACTGAGCTCCTTGATGACACATGTGCTCAGCAGATCACTCAGCAGATACACAGCAAACCATTTTTGAAACCAAGAAGATATTAAAAAGCAGTCTGTAGTATGCAATCAGGATTTAGTGTTCAAGAATGTATGAAGTCAGAAATCCTACTAAGGAATCCCAATCCTGGGCATAATTAAAGCAGGTCTTTAGATCCTGCCATGATGTATTACCGGCCCATTTAAAATTGTTCAGCGGAAATATGACACATGTACACAGACTTGAAACTCATAGAAATCCATATGTTGAGGAGCTCGGGTCGGCCATACTGACGGAACATTAACCCAGTATTGTTAAGTGTATAATGTGCCAAAATGCAGCTTGGAAAATATTCTTTGCACCCACTGCATTGCGTCATCTTTTTTTATATCATCACTGATAAGTTAAAGAAGGGCTAAATTCCTAATTTGGCTGTCTTCTCCCAAAAGAGGGTCTATGACCCTCCTGGCAAACATGAAGTTGAAGCATCAGGATTGCAGCTTAAGACTGATAGACAAATGGTCAGGGAATACCTAATTACTTTGAACGAGTTCAAATCTCCAGGACAAACTGCATCCTAGCATAATGAAGGAACTGCCTGAAAAACTCTCAGAACCACTGTCTATTATCTTTGCGAAATCGTGGAGGATGGGTGAAGCGCCGGATGACTGGAGGAAGACCAATGTTGTCCCTATCTTCAAAAAGGAGGAACTGGGGAACTACAGACCAGTCAGCCTGACATCAATCGCTGAAAAAATTCTGGAGCAGTTTATAAAGCATTCAGTATGTAAGCACCTTGAAAACAGTGCAGTGATTACTAGAAGCCAACATGGATTTGTCAAGAACAAATCTTGTCAGACTAATGTTATCTCATTTTTTTGATTGGATAACCTCTCTGGTAGACTGTAGGAATGCAGCGGACATAATATATCCGACTTCAGCAAAGCTTCTGACAAAGTGCCTCGTGATATACTGCTAGCTATCTAGCTCAATGAGGGCTGGATGGAACAATTATCCGGTAGATCCACAGTTGGCTACAGAATTGTATTCAAAGAGTCCTTATCAATGGTTCCTTCTCACACTGGGGGGGAGGTAACAAGAGGGTACTGTAGGGCTCGGTCCTAGGCCCAGTGCTCTTCAACATTTTTATTAATGACTTGGATGAGAAGATGCAGGGAATGCTTACCAAACTTGTAGATGATACAAAATTAGGAGGGACAGCTAATACCCTGGAGGACAGAAACAAAATTCAAAGTGATTTTGATAGGCTGGCGCATTGCGCTGAAAACAACAGAATGAAATTTAATAGGGATAAGTGCAAAGTACTATACCTAGGAAAAAGAAACCAAACGCGCAGTTATAAGACAGGGGATACTTGGCACAGCAATACTACATGTGAGAAGGATCTTGGAATTGTTGATCACAAGCTGAATATGAGCCAACAGGGAGATGTGGCTGCAGAAAAGGCAAATGCTATTTAGGCTGCATTAACAGAAGTATAGTTTCCAAATTGTGTGAAGTACTAGTTCCCCTCTATTTGGCACTGGTTAGGCCTCATCTTGAGTTCTGGACACCACACTTTAAGAAGGATGCAGACAAACTGGAACAGGTTCAGAGGAGGGCAACAAGGATGATCAGGGAACTGGAAACAAAGCCCTATGAAGAGAGACTGAAAGAACTGGGCATGTTTATCCTTGAGAAGAGAAGACTGAGGGGAGATCTCATAGAACTTTTAAGAGCTTGAAAGGTTGATACACAGAGGAGGGCTAGGATATCTTCCCGATCATCCCAGGGTGCAGGACACACAATGATGAGCTCAAGTTACAGGAAGCCAGATTTTGGCTGCATATCAGGAAAACATCCTAATTGTTAGAGCGGTACGACAATGGAACCAATTACCTAGGGAGATGGTGGGCTCTCCAATCCTGGAGGCATTCAAGAGGCAACTAGACAGCCACCTGCTGGGTATGCTTTAACTTGGATTCTTTGCATTGAGCAGGGGGTTGGGTTCGATGGCCTTATAGACCCTTTCCAACTCTAGTATTCTATGATACTTACATTTTTAGGTCTGGGTTGCCCATAATGTTTATGTTATTGACCTGTTATTAAACTCCCTGAACCAGAAAAATGTGCTTGGGGATCTTTTTAGCTTCTGCTTTTTGATATAAATAGGATCCTTAATTTTATATAATGATGTTCCCACCTAATGCGGGGGCAAGTTTGCCACCACCCACACCTTTATAGAAGATTCAGGAATGTTCCCAAAGGATTTGAAGCTGGGACATGTGGTGTTCCCCAACCAATGGGAAGAAAGGATGAGCAGGGCTTATAAGCCAGCTCCTCCTTTGAATCTTGCCTCTCTTTGCCTTGCGGCAGTGACTGCGTGTTCTCCCGTGAGGTTGAGAGAGACTCCACTTTACTCGCACCTACCTCAGATCGAGTTCTCCTCTGCAAATTCCTGCAATTTTTTCAACAGTTTCACTTCTGCTGCAGGTTATAGGAGCAGGCCGGCTCTGAGCTCTCAGCGCCACGGCTGCTTTACGCCTAGCCGGCAGTTGCTGGCTCCGGCCCGCCTGAGCCCACGTGGTGTGCCAGGTGGTAGGGCGCGCGAGGTCATGGCAGCCTTCATAGGCCACGGCTGCACGCAGGGCTTCTTAGGGTGATGGGCAGAGGGTAATAGGACATGGCTCTGTGATTACTGGGGGGGAGTGTCGGTGCCTTCCTAGGGCCATTTGAAGCGGGCTTCTCAAAGTCGCGCTTTGGTGTTGAACCACACCCCCTCCATTACTTATTGACTGAGTTTGCCTAGGAGCACTGGTTTAGCCCGACTTCCCGAGGCTTATTTGTGCATTCTTGGGGGTGTGCCTTAGGTTTGTTCCCCCGCCCCATTTTGCTAATCCCCACCTTCTCTCTTTTTAAATTTTGTTTGTTTGTTCTGTCGTTTCCCCCGACTTTTCTTTCCGTGGGTACCATTTCTTCTTTAGGTTGAAGAGTGTATTGTTGAGGAATAGGTGGGGGTGTTCTATTGTTTGTTAATAAATAAATAAATAAATATTTTTTTTATATAGAGATAGATAGATAGAAATGTCTATATATATATATAATATAAAAGAAAAATATTTCAATCAATTGATCACACAATTAATATGCAATTATATATAAATAAACATAATTGTGATTAACAAAACAGAGGTTTTTATTGTATTATCAAAACGTTTCAGCTTCCACCTTCTTCAGCTGCTAACATACAAATGCTGTTACCAAGGTGGCAGTTATAGAGCTTTGAGGATGGAATGCTCAGAGGGGCTTCATTTGCAGAAGCTAAGTAGTGGTGGTACTCTCCAGGTTCAGGCCATGTGGTGCCAATGTGTCCAGAGAGTAAATCCAAAAGTTCTCCCTTTTAGTCAATGCTGCTGGATCTGTTGGCATCTCTATCGCTGTTATAGAAAAGTCCAACAGGCTGTGACTACCCATGTTGAAATGTTTTGCAACTGGTTGCTCCACTTTTTTTAAGATTGCCAATTTCTGGTTTCTGAAGCATGTGCGTAGGTCAGTTCTGGTTTTACCTACGTATTGGATATGACACCCTGGTCTTTTGCATTCGATTAGATAAATTATATTGCAGGATCTGCAGGTGATGTTCTGTTTGATGTAATAGCCTGTCCTAGTGCTTGTAAAAGTGGCTGTCTCCCTGAAGTACACACAGGTGATACAGCGTTTGGAGTGACATGGATGAGACCCAGGATTGGTGACAGGTGGCTTAAGAACAGCTCTCACTAACAGTCTGCGCAAATTAGGCCGGCAAAATGCTACAACAGGAGGCCTGCTGATGGCTCTAGCAAGATATTCAGAGTTGGCCAGCAATGGGTAGCTCTCCCTGATTGCTCGGTGATAGTTAGGAGATGCTGGATGGAAATCTACCACAAATGGAATCTGTTGCTCTCTGCTCATTGACACCTCAGTATGATGGAAGAGGTTTTCTCTGGACAGAATGGAGGCTCGGTGGATGTTGCAATCAATAATATGTAAAGGATATCCTCTTAAAAGAAGATGTTCTTTAAGTTCACTCATTCTTCTCTGGTATTTATCTTCAGTGTTGCAAATAAGTTTGATATATATATATATATATCATGGATAAATAGATAGATATATTAAATAAATAAAGGAAATTTTACAAAGGTTGTTCCAGGAAATAGCTTGGTCAGCTTATTGATATTGATAAGATTTCATTACTGTGCTATTCTCATATTCGTCATCTGCATTTTATACGTTCAGTGTCTTGTGTGCAGGGCGTGGTCAAAGATGCCGCCCAGGAAGGCTAAGCAGAAGCGTGGTGTCAGCGTTTTGAAGAAGCCTGAGAAGCGTCTTACCCCACAGCAGTTGCCATCGGATGAAGAAGATGATACGGGAGTTGTGAGAGCCCTGGTTGCCAGGGTCAGGGCCTTGGAAAAAGAGCACAAGGCTCCAGCTGATCCAGAAGCGGGCCCCAGCATGGCCCCGAGGGGTAAGAAATCTGCACGGCTGGGTTCTGAAGTCACTAAGGCTAATCTCCTTTCTGATCTACTTGCCAGGATCGATGTATTGGAGAAGGCATCTACCAGTGCGAATCCTGCCCTGCCAAGTGCGCACACAACATTGGCCTCAGCATTTCCTGTAGTGTTCCCCCCCCCCGTGTTACCTTCATCATCTTTGGCATTGCCCTATTCTTCTGCTGTGCACCCTGAGCCTGCAAACCTGGTGGTTGCTCCTGAGGTCCCCCGGGGCGTGGCCCCTGCAGTGGTTGCGCCTCAGGCTACTATGGCAGGTGAGCCATCTGCACCACAAACTATTCATTCCACACATGTGCAGACATATGGGGGGCTCCAACAGCAGATGGTATGCATGGGAGGAGTTCTGGTACATCTGCAGCCTCAACTTCCATGGCCAGCAGCAGCAGTGACACTACGGCAGGCAAACGTGGCCACTGACAGCCAGGCCTCCACTCCCTTGCCCTTGCCACTCGGTGTTCATCCCCAGGGCGATACCTCATTGCCTTTGGGTGATCACCTTTTGTTAACTACAAAGGAAAAGATTTGGAGGGGAGAGTACATAGGTATATTTACTGTCCTCTTTCGTGAGTCTGAGACACAAAACAGGGAGATTCATGAGTCCAAAGATAAAGAAGCAGCAAAAAAGAAGGAGGTAGATCGCATTTAGCCTAATTGGCTCAATGCATATCCAGTTTACATGTGGGTGATGACTCAGGCCTATCCCTCTTACGCGTTGTTCATGATAAAATATCAGGACATCATTCATCGCGCATTTAGAGAATTCTCCGGCACCACTTGGTTGCGGTACAATGAAAATTTCAGGCAGCGTGGGGCCTTAGATCCGACGCTGCGCTGGGATGTTGAACACCCGGGTCTTTGGCTGTGTTCCATGACCCCGGTGAGGCCAACATTAGGCGATAGGGCAGATACCGGGCACTTATTGATGTGTGCACAGTCCCAGGCCTCTGGTTCCAGCCAGGGGCCCCAGTGGGTCCAATACCACCAAGTCTGTTGGAGCTTTAATAGCTCGGGGCGATGCTCCAGGCACCCATGTAGGTTTAGACATGCCTGTGGAACTTGCGGTGGGAACCACCCCAATTTCTCATGTTCAAGGGCTCGACAGCCAAAACAGGGAGCCGGGGATCAGCAGCAACATAAACGAGGTACAGGCGGCGGCGGAGGCTTGTTGCAAGGCCAGTAATCCTATCAAGTTAGCCCCCCTTGCTAGGTGGTTGCAGCTTTATCCCGATAAACGGGTGGCTGATTATTTGCTATGTGGGTTCTCAGAGGGTTTTGGCATTCCGTATGCGGGTCCAAGGATTCCCACTTGCTCGCCCAATCAGGCTTCCGTTATAGACCTGGCACCAGTGGTTATGGCCAAACTCTGGAAGGAAATAGATGCTGATAGGATTTCAGGCCCATTTTCCTTCCCTCCTTTTCCGAATTTGAGGGTATCCCCCCTGGGGATCATTCCTAAAAAACAGCCAGGTGAATATCGCCTTATTCACAATTTGTCCTTCCCAAAAGGGGATTCCATCAATGACAGCATACCAGAAGATAGGGTGTCAGTCAAGTACACTTCATTTGATGAAGCAGTGAAAGTAGTTCGCATGGCTGGCAGGGGCGCTTTACTGGCAAAGTGTGACATAAAGTCTGCTTTCGCCTGCTCCCTGTGCACCCTGAGGACATGGATTTACGAGGTTTTAAGTTTCAGGGCCAGTACTATGTTGATAGGACAATGCCGATGAGATGATCTATTTCATGTGCAGCCTTTGAAGCATTTAGTTCTTTCCTTGAGTGGGCTCTGAGGGAGAGTACTCGCTCTTCCCTCACAGCTCACTATTTGGACCATTTTCTGTTTGTGAGGCCAGCAGACAGTCTACATTGTATGCATTTAAGTTGAGACCTTCAAGGCTCTTTTAGATGAGTTGGGTGTTCCTTTGGCTCCTGAAAATCAGAGGGCCCCTCTTCTCACCTTACCTTCTTGGGGATCCAGCTGGACACGGTCGAGCAGTGCTCTCGATTGCCGACTGATAAATTGGATGCTCTGAGGGCTCGACTTCATGAGGCAGTTACTTATAAGAAACTTACCCTATTGAAACTCCAGGAACTTGTGGGTCACCTGGTCTTTGCTTCCAATGTGGTTTCCCCCGGCAGAGCCTTCCTTAGGCGCCTTTGTGAGGCGATGAAAGGAGTGTGCTCTCACTTTCACCATATACGAGTATCGGCTGGCATGAGGGAAGATTTATCCATGTGGCTCACCTTCCTGGAAAGCTTCAATGGATGCTCATTCTGGAGAGACGAATTGCTCATTGAGGAGGAATTGCAGGTCCATTGGGACGCTGTGGGTGGCTTAGGTTTTGGTGTTATATTCAGGTCCCAGTGGTGCGCAGACAGGTGTCCAGAGACTTGGAAGGAGGCTGGCCTTACCTCTGATTTAACTTTTTTGGAATTTTTTCCTATAGTTGTGGCCGTATATATATGGGTCAGTGCTTTTCAAAATCGCACAGTGCATTTCTGGTGTGACAATCTGGCCACGGTTTGCGTAGTGAATTCTCAGTCTTCCAAATCTCCAAGGGTTATGTGCCTTGTGCGTGCCTTTGTTCTGCAATGTTTAAAATTTAATATTTCACTATTACAGATGGAGCAATTTTGGGAGTTGGCCTCAGGAGCTGCACCCGATCCAGTCCAGATGCCGCCTTACCTGTGGAACCTTGGGAGTTAGCAGTTGGGGCTGCCATTGCTTCTGCACTGGCCCCTAGTACCCAGAGAGCATATCAGCATGGTTTCGATAAATTTCAAGCGTTTTGTGCTTCCCACGACCTGCCTTCGGAGTGGCCCATTCCAGTGTCACATCTACTGCAATTCATAGTCTTTCTTAAAGGGCAGGGCACTTCCATTAATACAATATCAGGTACTCTGTCGGCCCTTGCCTTTATGTCCAAGGCCAAGGGCATTCAGGAGTATATGTCCGACTTCAGAGTCCGGAAGGTCCTTGAGGGCTGGTCGTGCTCCGCTCCCAGGGCCCCAGATCTCAGGAAGCCCATTATGCCTGATGTGCTTATGCAGATTTTGCCCATACTTGTCACGCTGTGTGCGTCTTCCTATGAAATGTGTTTTACTGCAGTGGCCTGATTGGCATTCTATGGGGCTTTTCGCCCTGGTGAAGTCCTAGCATCCTCTAAGAAGGACATGTCCTACAGGGCTTTGTGTCTGAGCGATTGCATTTTGGGCAATAATTCTGTAATCCTCTCTTTTGAGTGTCTCCAAGACTGATCAGAAGGGTCACGGTAAAATTGTGACACTGCATAATTGCCCTGTACCTGTTTTATGCCCGGTGTCCACTTTAAGGACTTTCCTTTCCATAAAGCCAGCAGGCCAGTGTTACCTGTTCATACATCTCGATGGATCCACCCTGACACAGTTTCAGTTTTGGGTCGTTGTTTGGCGGGACTTGTTAGCCAGTGGGCGAGATTCAGGAGAGTATGGAATGCATTCCTTCTGGATTGGTGCGGCTACGGCTGCGGCCCTCGTGGGCATGCGTACAGAAAGCATCCAGGCGATTGGCCGATTGCGCTCGGCTGCTTTTAAATCTTACATTCGGCCATGAGTTTAATCTTACCTGTCTTTTGTTCTCCTTAGGTGTTTGGAACCTCCCAGTTCCGGCAAGGATCGTGCTGTGTGGGCATTCCATTCTATTCTGGGCCCATAAGAGAGCTGCCTCTTTGTTGGCTGGGACCCAGCTGCAGTTGTCCATTCGTGTGACAGTTTCCTGGACAACCAGGCGCGGCATGATGTGGGGGGAGTTGTTGCCTACAATATATAGGATTATGTCTTCAGGTCAAAGACCCCATATCTTAGTTCTGCACTTGGGCAAAAAATACCTACTGCAGTGCCCTGACGTGGACTTACTCTGTAGGGTCACGCAGGACCTCAGATTGATTAGGCATTCATACCCGGACCTAATTATAATGTGGCTGGATATGCTGGAGCGTAGGGTATGGAGGGGTGCTATCCACCCCAACAGGATCTATAGGTCTCACCGGTGGGTCAATAAAAAAGTTAGGAACCTAGTTTTGTCACTTGGGGGTGCATTTATTCCTCATGACAGAATCAAGTTTTCTCACCCAACCCTTTATCAGGATGGTGGTGTTCATCTTTCTGAGTGTGGATGTGATATCTTTTTGGAGGATGATTGGGTCTGAGAGCATTGTTTTCTTTGGGATGAGGTGATCAAGCTTCGGCTGATCCCCTCTTGTGACATGGAATTTGGGCAGGTGAGGAAGGTGCGGGTACAAAGCAGGTGACTGAGGCATTTTATTAAAGGGCACTCAGTAGGGAACCACCAGTCAGGTACGGCTGGTAGGGATCTTGTGGGACCAACTTGCGCATCAGGGTGAACGCCTGTATGGTGGGGCTGGGGTGCAGAGGTTGGAACCACATGATTGGCTCTATTAACAAGGAGGGATAATTTCACTCACATCCTTTGCTGGGTAGTCATGGTCTGTAGCGACTGACATGCCCAGTGAACTGGAGGGAAGACTTCCTCCCAGTTAGGTATCCTCACCTGCCCGAAGTATTTTCAATTTGGCAATTGGCAAAAATTGGATGAAACTTAATATTTGTTATATTTTAAATAAATATAACATTATTCCACAACTGTGTCATGAGTCTTCTTTGGTGTGGTGGCAAGGGATTGTATTTAATGCTTGTTGGACTTTTAAAACAATTAACATGTAACTAACCACAAGAATAAAGTATATACACTGGCGATTTATTATTTTATTTATTTATTACATTTATATACCGCCCCATAGTCGAAGCTCTCTGGGCAGTTTACAGCAATTACAGTGATGTAGCAGTGACAAAAGCATGAACTTTCATTTGAAAGCCAACTTTTGTTCCAACTTAAAACAAGGGTACTGATAATTAAGGAGTGCAAATGATAATCAAAATACCATACCATGATGGGATATCCTGCTGATTTTAAACAAGAAGATGAGATGGTAGTTGACTTCGTGAATGTTCTTACTTTAAAGTCATGTCATTTGATCTAACAGCAGCTATAAGAATGAAAAATACTGCAGTGGGGCTCAATATCTAACACAAGTCTACTTTGCTTTTTGAGTTAATCTAACAAAAGAATTTTCTAGAATGATGTTGGTGGGGAATGTGTATGTTGTTCAGGCATTTGCCTAATTAACAATACATTGCTTAGAGTTTTCCTGATACCTAGAATGCTTTAGAAAAGCTTAAACAACATGCCAGATCTGCACATTGCGTCAACACATTTGAAACCCTTAGGAAAGGATCTCTCCTTTTGTTACTGATAAAGTCTTCCTAAACAAACTTATTTAACCTCGGGATGGACTCCAATTCAATGGAGCAACCCTTTTGAATGATCTCCAAAACCCACACATCTGAGATGATGTTGGACCACCTCCCAGAACAGCTTTCAACCTAATGGGTCATCTGGGGAGTGAACTGAATATATCCTTCAAAAATCAAGGAGGTTTCAAGTTAATTCATTTAGTATTCGTGCTTGTCCCTGGCCCTCCTTTTAGCTGCCTTAATACTCTCTGATGGTGGGACATTGAAACTGCGATTGGGTGACAGTATAGAAAACTGAGCACACACATCCCAAATGATGACCTAATGTTTTTCAGAAACCTTCTTTAACACCCCTCTGGTGGTATATATATTATTGCCTGCTCTGAAAGTTGAGCTATCTTCCATCAACTGTATCCTTTCTTTCCCACAAACATGTCAACAGAATACAAGCCTGCTCTCAATAATTGATGAAAGTCACTGTGGTTATATAGCAGAGGTTGGCACCTGTGTCCCTGCGATTTTGCTGGACTACAACTCCCATCATCTATGACCTTTGACTATACTGGCTGGGGCAGACGGGAATTGGGGTCCAACAACATCTGCAGGGACACAGGTTGCCTACACCTCTTATAATGTGTCAGACTAGGACTGGGGAGACTCAGATTCAAATCCCCATTCACTCAGTGATGAAACTTTCTGGGGCCAGTCACTTTCTCTCAGCCTAATCCACGGGTCATCGACATGGTGCCCTCCAGATGTTGAACTCCAATTTCTATCAGCCTCTGCTAGCAGGCCAATAATCAGGGATATCTAAAATATTTAGATACCCACAAAAAGGAGGCAGTAACAGTGGAGCCCATAGTCCAACATCAAAGTCCAATGTGAAGGGTACCACATTGGCTACCCTGACCTAATCTATCTAACAGACATGTTGCAAGAAGAAAACGGAGGAGAGAGGTATTTATTTATTTATTTATTAAATTTATATACCGCCCCATAGCCGAAGCTCCCTGGGCGGTTCACAACAAACAATATCAAAATACAATAAAACACATATTTAAAACAATTCAAACAACATTAAAATGGGCTTCCTTAAAAATTTTTAAATTTAAAACGTTTATAACACATATTAAACACATATTAAAACACTTATTAAAATGCCTGGGAGAAGAGGAAGGTTTTAACCTGGCGCCGAAAAGATAGTAATGTTGGCGCCAGGCGTACCTCATCAGGAAGACTATTCCACAATTCGGGGACCACCACTGAGAAGGCCCTTTTTCTTGTTGCCACCCTCCGAGCTTCCCTTTGAGTAGGCACCCGGAGGAGGGTCTTCGATGTTGAGCGTAGCGTACGGGTAGGTTCGTATCGGGAGATGCGTTCCACCAGATATTGTGGTCCCGCGCCGTGTAAGGCTTTATAGGTTAAAACCAGCACCTTGAACCGGGCCCGGAAACATATAGGCAGCCAATGCAGGCGGGCCAGAATCAGTGTTATATGTTCGGACCGCCTGGTCCCCGTTATCACTCTGGCCGCTGCATTTTGCACGAGCTGCAGTTTCCAAACCATCTTCAAAGGCAGCCCCACATAGAGCGCATTGCAGTAATCTAATTTAGAGGTTACCAGAGCATGGACAACTGAAGCGAGGTTCTCCCTATCCAGATAGTATGAAGCAATGGAAGGAAAAATAAATTAATAATATGTAATGTAATACATGGACAGGGCGGGACAGAAATGGAAGCAAGATAGGCTATTAAGGGGACTCTTGCTCACCCAATCCTTAGAGAAGACAGGAGAGTGAATAAACCTTTAAATCTATAGAGACCTGTGAAAGAGACAAATTTTGGTACATTAAGCCAGTGTACAAAATCCTAAAGCCAGTGTAATCCTAAACTAGGGATGGGGGACCTCAGTCCTGGCGATCAAATGCAGACCTCGGGCCTCACTCTATCCAGCCTTTGGGACTCTGCCTTGGTCATGCCCTCTCTCCAGGTTATACTTCTTATTGGCTCTGCTCTGTGCCCTCAGGTGCTTTTGACTGGATGGAATGTTTACTTGAACAGTAACAATTACTCTTGCTTGCCTAGGTAAATAGAGGTGAGTGTATGAGCGTTTGTAGTAGTGTAGTGTAGTGTAGTAGTAGAAAATTCAGAAGTGCAGGGTCCTTCATGATAGGCATAGCCACACCTCCTCTGTCCCTTCTTTTTTGCTGCTGGGTTAAGAATGAGATCCTTGTTAATGTCTTCTCCACACACATCAGATGTCCCTAGGAGCCAATCAGCAGGAAAGAGGAGAGTGCTGGCTACTGAAAAGAGTCTTCTCAGTGGCTAACTCATCTCCTTTCATTCTGACTGGCTCTTCTCGGTAGCTAACACACTCCCCTTTCATGTTGATTGGCGTGTAGGATGCTGGAGACATTGGGACCCTGCTCCCAAAAAATAAAGGGGTCTAAGACACACACACACACACACCGAGACCCCACATGAATACATTCTGTGTATGTGTATAGAAACCTTTGGCTTTTGCATGGCTGGAACGCAGCCTATTGTACAAAGGTAAGAGCCCTATCCATCACTCCACTCACTTTTGCCTCTTGTCACTCCTGCTTTTGTCTCTGGACATAGCCACCACTTGCATGTAGCTCCTGGTAAGTTGTCCATGAGGGAAAACAGCCTTCTCACCCCTGTCTTAAACTAATGGCTTCTTGCCCCCAATATTTGGATATAAGCATTGTTGGACAGAGAGTCTGGTAACAGCTAGCTTTGATCCAACTTTCTCATTACACCATGTATTTTTTTTGACAGGATTGCTACATGAGCCTCTACCATTAATTCTAGAGAGTAAATGATGCTGTCAATACAGAAATAAAAACAAATTAAAATTACTTGAAATAAAAAACCTGGATTTCTGAAAATGATTTTTACAAATGAAAAACAGATTCATTATAGGAGAAGACCCTGTTTTTTCCAGCCAAAATGGGGACTATGTATTCGTAATATTTAATCTAACACTCACTGAAGCCAGTTTTTGCCTTATATTTAAACTGGATGTTTATTAAAACCCAGAAAACAAAGCAATTAAAACATACAATTTTTTAAAAAAGTATCACAATGGCATTTTTACAACCTTCTGCTGGGTATGAAATATAAATAAGTATGCCAAATATATCATGCTAATTCAGTTAGGCAAAACCAAATAAGATCACATAGATCTCCAAAAAGCATGATTTGAAAATTGGGAGACAGGCTTATAATGTTCTACCCATTCCTTTGATTGATTTTTCTTCTGTCTTCCCTTGCCATACTAAAACCTGACCTGACCATGGATGACTGATACAAGGATCTAGATCTCCTGGAGCCAAGAGACCAAGGGAAACAAACAGAGCCCCCAGCCCACCCCCCAACAACACTGATCTGGAAGACCTTGGTAGACAAAGAGAGATCTCAACAGGACTGCCTCCTGGAAGGACCCTTGAGGTGGGTATCTCACTTGTGATAGAGGAGCACAAGTGGGAGACTGTACCAATTCCTAGCCCTCAAGAGTGTCAAGGCCAGAAGGTTCCGACTCAGACCATCTGGACAACAAAGAAAAACATGCCTCAAAGCCCAATGTCTACACTACTCAAGAGTAAAGAGCTCCTTGGGAGTGACTATAATTCTTAACAGTAAAGGGTTCCTGGATGATTAAGATAATAAACACCAGGAAGAGAATGGGGGGATTGCTCTTGAGAAGAAAGAAGAGAAACACAACACATTCATGAAGCTCTTTCCCAATTTTTAAGCCATGGCTTGCTGGAAACAAACAGTATATCTGTACAGGACCAGAATTAATTCAGAAACTTTTTCAGGTATTTGACATCAGACCCTGATCACAATGAAAGGCCATGAGGCACAAGTGAATTAACGACATTGAAACATGTACTGCAGATGCCATAGACCCATAGACTTGTAAGTAGGTTTTAAGAACTGATCAATTACTAGAAAAATATTTGTGAAAGTATATATAGATTGTCAATATTGGAGCAATTATACAACACAATAAATTACTTTAGCTATAAAGATGTTCTCCCTCTCAACTGCAATCAGATTCCAAGTAACTCTTGTAAATTATTTAATCTCACAAACAAGGAACAACTCCCCCTCCCCATCAAACCAATTTCTATAGAGAGTTTTTTTTTTAATGCAATTTAACCAAAGCCATCTAACCTAAGGGTCAAGCATTGTTATTACATTTTCTGAATATATTTCCAGGGCAGCAAAATATGCTTCCCCAAACTAATGCACAAACTTTTAAAAAACCCTTAAAATAACCATTTATTGAATTCCAGAACAAATGATTCAACTAATCAGTACTGGATCACAGACCCAGTTTTGTTTAGTGAGAACATATCCTATTTACAAAGGTATAGAAAAAAATTGAACTACAAAGTGGTTTTGTAAATGAGAACATCAGCAATTATCCTGTTTCTTCTGACTAGATATAATAGTCATAAATTGATGCACACCATAAGACACAGAAGCAGCCTGTACCTTGACAAGAAAAGACAGAATAGATTTCTTTTGTAAATAAATCACATGGCACAAGCAAAGATTTTGCTCTCTTTTTTAAATAACTAAATACGGTAACTAAATAAATAGTCAAGAACAAACACCTCAGAGCGCTGCTTTTTTTATTGGTGGCAAGAAAACCACATTCTCAAAGAATATTTTTCCTTCATTCAGAGAACAAGGCGCCATGATTTAAAGAATAGATATTCAGTTATTTTGAGATAGCAAGGAATAAAAATGGTACTCATTATAACTAAGGTTAGAATCTTAAAATAGTAAGTCCCATTGAACTCACTAGGTTCAATTACTTCTTAATAAGTGTGATTACACTGTAAATTATTTTGGTTTATGTCTGCAGTTTTTTTAAAAAAAATGTTGAGACAAAGCATGTGATTTTAGGCACCCAAACCAAGTTTTTACTGATAGTAAGATGTCTTTTAAAAGATCTTGAGACACAGATGCAAAGTTTGAAAAATTATGGGCTACATGGATGTGGCAAAAGGAGTCAAAACAAGGGTGATTAAAAAGAAGAGCAGCCATATGTTCCAGTTAAATACAAACATTATCTTATATTAAAAGTGTCATGTAATGAGCACACTACCAGTAATCCCCCTAAGAGCCTTGAAAACCCCACCCTGCATGAGAACAAAACATAAGAGTGTTTCCATCTGAATACTAAATGCACACTAAACAATAAAACATGCAATATGTAATCAGTTATACAGATGAGTTCAGTTAAGTCCTGCCATTTTTCTCACGGAGTCTGTAACAAAAGCTCTGTGGTGAGTGTTAAAACATGATGTGGAACTGTGACCATTGTATTAGTTTTGCTACTTGAAAATCACAAAGGAGTGCTTCAAAGCCTTCCCCATTTCCCACGTGAATTGCTTTAACACTATTGCAATGTGATGTACTCTCTTTCTTCATTTTCCCCTTACCAATATGTGATTGACAAAAGTTTAAACAAAAACAAATTATCTAAGATAACTGTTACACTGTTATGTAACAGTTGGCTAAGATAACTGTTAAAAACCCCTTTTTCCGGGTTGCAGTTGCAGACAAGACCCAAATGTAGATGTTAAAGCATACCATTGGACCACCTGCATTCAAACCCCTCATATTAGGTTCACATAATCTCTCTGGTACATGTTGCCATCAAAATCTGGATATGCTTTGGAATTATTGTGCTCTAACCTTTGTTCATCCACAGCTATAATCAGGTACCAGTGGTAACTTGATTACCTGTCAAATAGTTCTCTCTCTTTGTATTCCAGTGATTGGGACAAGGGAAGAATTTCCTAAAAGGATCTCAACTTAGATGCTCCATGAAATTTCTTTTAAAATAAATTAAGACACAACAGCAAAAAACACCCACCTTCACAGATCTCTTCAAGGAGGCATCAAAAGGACTCAAGCTTTTTGAACTGCATAACCCAAGTGTGGGGGACCTTTTCTTCATGAGCAACCTTCATGAGCAACCTTCCAGGGACCCATTGTAGTGGCGAGTAGGGCCAGAGTCAAAAGTGGGTGGGATCAGAGTAAAAAACCTTTTGGAGCAATGAATGTGTCTCTTACCTTGGTATAGTAGGCTATGTTCTAGCCACACAAGTCAGAGGATTCTTCACCCCTCACCACATCTCTCCATTGTCCATCTAGGCCGCATTCCAGCCTGGCAAAAACACTTGAGGAGGTCATAGAGCAGAGTGGGTAAGGAGTGTGGCCGGGGGAAGAGGCATGGCCTGAAGAGAGTCCCGAGAGCCAGACAAGAGAAGCTTGAAGGGGTGCATACAGCCCCTGGAAGGTTTCCCCCCCATGATGATGATGATGATGATGATGATGATTGCATTTGTATACCTCCCCATAGCCAAATAACCAATACTAGTCTTACATCTATGAAAATACCATGGATTTTAGGTTGTTGGTAGGTAAACATCTCAGGGACAGAATCTGGATCCACATTTCCACTGAAGACATATGTGAGGCTGCTGCAATAAAGCAAGCAATTCAAAGAGAAGGCACTCCTTACATGCATGTAATACCCACCCTTCCTAGGCATTTCAAGCATTCATACACTGTTTCTACAGAGTAAAGCTGAAGAAAAGGTGAAGCAAGATCAGCAAGAAGTGTTGAAAAGAGGAGAACGTTGGCATCAGGGAAGTACATCAGGGCCAGCTAAGTCATGTTAAGAGAGTTAACAAGGTAAGTTGCAAAACCAAGAGTCTTGAGATAGTTCAAGGAGTGCTACTAAGTTAAGGTGTTCTGGGTTCACTATCTCCTGGATTACAGTGGCTAAATAAGATACAGGAGTAAGCATCTAAACTCAGGGTTACATTATTGTCTGCAAGCATGTGCAGAGCTGACACTTGCCTTGTGACATGGTAGCATTAATGTGGAGGAACCAACTGTATGAGCTGGCACCTCCACATGGGTCCTATATATGCAGCAAAACTCTTGATCAGCTGCATACGATTGGCCAGTTACAAAACAGGAAACTAATATATGAAAAAAAAATTCAAAGAGGCTGTCAGATCTAAGAGCTGTATGAATTGCTCTTGGTTATGATTCAGCTAAAGAAAAGTTAAGGACTTAGATGCAGCTTTTTCCCCCATAGGAAAAAAAATTCCACAAAAAAAGTGACAAAGGGGCATTACCTGGGGAATACAATACTCATTAAGACTGAATCAGAGTCCAGCGTTATCAACTGAAACACAGTGGATCTCAATATCCACAATTAACTTCTGATCACAACTGGAGAGATTAAAGCATATGCTTAATTATTCTATAAAAATCAATGTAATTTAAAAGAATGTAACTTTGTCTTACTGTGTCCAGAACTGTTCCTATTCCCCCCAAAAAACATATATTACACTCCTGACAATAAATAGCTGAGTATTTACTACATAACCATTAATTTTATTCCAAAGTACAACTAAGAGAGAGACAATAAGCAAATTGCACCCTGTGTAAAATACTTAGACACCAACTAAAAGGTATTTTCCAAACTCAGAAAATGATTTTTTATCAGACAAAAAAAGGGGAGGGGGGAGGCAACAACAACAACTGTGATTACTACAAGTCTCTTTACCGCATTCATTTATTGTTCAGTTCACAGTCTCTGAATACAACACAATTCTCCAACTGAGTCAGCTTTCATAATTCAGCAGTACAAAGTCTGCAAACACATGTAACCTAGATCCATATTTCACTGTGACAGCATATGATAGCAGAATGTGAAGTATTAATGCTGGTGTCACTACAGTCCTACACTCTACTGCACTTTAAGAGAAAGCAGCTGCTGAGATGAAATGTGTGCCAACTGTCTGAAGACAGAAACATAAGAAACATTCCTTCTGTTACAAAAGGGGACACACACACACACACACACACACTTTCTTTTAGACTGAACAAGCAAAGTTTTTGTTTTTACTTTTTGCCTTTCAGATTTCTACATCAAAAATATCTGCAGAGTCTTAAGAGAAAAGAAAAGCCTATAGGAATGGATGTAACTTCAACACCCACAACCATCGAGGTCAAGGTTACATGAATGGTATATGAAACTGATGGAGCAACACGTAACAATAAGACTTACCTACGAAGTGACAGCATTGTTCATACACACTGCAAATTCAATGAATCTCAGCACTTGGCAGAAATGTAATTGCTATCTGGTATCAGATTAACACAGGGCACTGGAGTGCTTACATGCATGTAACAAATGGACTACAGGCCTCCCTGAGATTACTTCTTCTGGAGTCCTTAAATTTAGAAATACCCCCTTACCTACAGACAAATTTTTTCCTGGCTCATCCTTATCAGAACTTGAACTGCATAGTTCATATTTCTCTACTCAAAGTTTCATTTTCCCATTAAATAAATAATTGTGGAGTTATACATTTAATTAGAATCATAGAATCATAGAATAGTAGACTTGGAAGGGGGCTATAAGGTCATCGAGTCCAACCCCCTGCTCAATGCAGGAATCCAAATTAAATAAAATAGGATAGTTGCCACTAACACTATGCAGTGTGTGCTAGTTTTGAAGAACACATTTTTTTTGTCAGCATCTTACAGTGCAATTCTATGTTTTTTTACTCAGAGGTAAGCACCACTTTGTTCAATGGAGCTTATTCCCAGGTAAGTGAACACAGGACTGAAACCTTACTGTGTATGAGTAAGTGTGAGACAAGCTGTGTATAACATGTAACTCAAGTGATGATTCACTGAAGCATAATGCCATTTATAAGTGTGAGACAATCTGACATGTTTGACTTTAATTCACTTAAAAACTAGCAGAACCTCTTTGACCTCTTTATCAAAAAACTCATTGTGCATTTATGGACTGGACAATGAAATAGGGGAGGATAAGGTATTAATGGTGGCACCCTTTGGCAAGCTCAGAGTGCAGTTCATTCAAAAGGCAATTTTAAAATTGAATGAAGGGGTTTGTCTATGCAATAAAATCAGCCACAATGCCAGTGAACAGTACTTAGGAGGAAAGCCTCTAATTATCCTATTTATAAATCAACATCAATTTTACTGATGACTTCTTTGCAAACCTGATTAAAATAAACTTCAAAAATTAAAAACTAATCAGATAGTATTTATTTTATTAAATTACAATTTTAAAACATATTATTGATTAGTTTTAATAATGCAAAGGATAACAATCTGGCTACAAAAATGAGAAAGCATGTTTTGGTTTTGGTTTGTTTTAAAGAGAAACATTTGTACAACATTCTGCAACATAATTATGGTGCTGCCCTTGGGGAAGGGAATTTTATTTTATAATGAGAATGTTTACACTGTTATGGGGTTCAATCTATCTGGGAGGGAAGGTTAAACTTCTTTCCATTAAAGTCAGTCTTATAATGAAAAGCTCTGAAGAAAAAAAAAGAATGGAGTCTAATATAGTAGATGTAATGGTCTATTAAATGATTCACATACTCTTCACACAAAATGAATCAAATTCATCTTGTATCTTACTGCTGTTCCATGAAAAAACTGTTTACAAAAATTAAAGTATTGTCAAGATAATTACATAAAGCACATACTGCATTACTGTAAGTATCGTCTACTCAATGACGTAGGGAATGATGTTTAGGTACAGTAAGAGGGCATTATGGCTTAAATATTTTATTGTACTGGAACATGGGCATAGTAATTCCATTCCTCTTTCAGTGAAGCCAAAAATCAATTTAGATTTAAAAGTCATGCAGCTATTCAGCATCATTCTTTTTCAATTAAAATTTTGCATACATTCTTTATGATGTCATTCCTACATTCCTTCAACAGATGTTTGTTTATATACCAATTTACTAAAATGCTGCTGTATTAGGTCATGTAATTGAGAATGTAACCTCTAACACTAGCTTATACTCCCAAACTCTCAGTACAACTAATGTTTTCTTAAACCTGTCTCCTTTAAGTCATTACTTAAAAGCAGCACTGCTAATTGCTGGTCAGAAAATACACCACTTAAGTGGTGAATTATGTATACTTTAAATTCCAATCAACATTTTAAATAAAATAATTTGAAAACATATGTAGAAATGACAACAGTCGAAGATCAATGGTCAGGAAGTCTGAATGTTTTAAGGTAAATGTATTACTTATGAATATTACTTATTACTACCATTATATGTTGCATAGAAAAAAGCAGAAATTAATAGTCTCCAACCAAGATTTTTGCATGGAAGCTTTCCTTGGTTGCCTTTTATCTTAGAAAAGGCAGCTTGGATCTGATTTGGCAAGAACAACTCCTACTCCTAAGTGTGTATGAAACACAGCCAGTTGCAGCAAAGATTTCTCAACGGGCAGTCAACTTCACCACCACGACCACAGATGGAAAAACTCAGTGGTAGGGAATTTGTTCCCCACTGAAGCCAGAATTAAGCTGAGATAAGATATGATTGGGAAAGCTGCCTGATGTAGCTGACATGTAAGTAAATGTCTTAAATGAAAGTAACATAATTAAAGCAAATGGGGACAAGAAATAGCTCTAACGATATATCTAGCTAAAGTGGTGGCATGCTATAAGCCTCTATAAGCTCACCATAGCACATTATTATTTAGACATTCTTATTTAGGCTGTCCCAGAATATGTAAATTGAAATCAAGAACCCATTATAAGAACTGTTTAGAGAGTGTTATACTGTTGTATTTAGGACTAAGACAAACTTACACAGACTTACACTCCAGTTTTGGAGACACATTCACAAGCTGTTAACAGGGTCTCTCACCTTTTGGAAATTTGAGAGGGATACAACAGGGGTGTAATGGTTTGCCCAAAATGGTGCAATGCTTCTAGCCCTCAAACCCCAATCTAACTGGATACATGGCATTGTCATAAGCCAATTCAGAGTAAAGTCAAGTAGCACTGCCCTCACTGTAATGGTATTGTCACATGGCCAGATCTGACGGGCCACATGGTGGCAAGATGCTTTCACAATGATTATGTGATCCTTGGTTAACAGGTATCATGTAAGCAGGAAAAGTAGTAAAAGGGAATGGCATCAATGCAGCATGGAGCTGAGGTTGTGAACAGCAGCAAAGAAGGCAAGCAAGGGAGGGGCAGTTAAAGGAAAACTTTGGAATCCCCCAAAGTCCTATTGTTGTTGGTTGTTGGGTTTTTTAAAAAAAGAAAAATTTTGCTACTGAAAATTTAACACAGAATTAACTGTGCTCTCATAGGAGCTATGCATGTGGTTGTGATGCCATGCATTTCAAAACACAAGTTTCAGTCCATAATTTCACGTCCCATAGATATATTATGCCTGTGGACATTTGGTTAGAGATTTTTACAAGGAGTTTCTAAGCAATTTAGTAGTTTTTTGTGGCTGTGTGATACTTCTTAAATTATGTCTTCCAATACTTTTTGTGAATTATACGACTTCACGGGAGCCCAACAGCAGAAACAAGAGTTTTATGTCACTGGTACCTGAGACCCAGCACATTGCGGTAAATTTCAGGGACTTCTCTCCCACATCAGCCCATTGGTAATCCCCAGCATGAAGGGGAGAATCAGCAGCCACATAAAGAAACTCAGAGGAAATCCCCAGAGACATAGAGGTCCCACCTTGTGGGCAAATTCTCAGCCTGTGGACCCAGGGAATTTCCCCAGGAAAAAAGAATGATCATCATTCTGGAGAACTTTCTTTCCTCAACGTTTTACATATATTTCATATTTTAAATCTCTTACATTTGCAGTTTATAACTACATTACTTCAGTTCAGTTTAGTTTAGTTACAAAACTACTTTAGAACAACTTTATATATTTTAGTAAAGGATCAACAAGAGAATTAATCCAAATTAATCCAAATATAGTGCTTGTTTTTCTTCCAAAATTATCCTTCCAAAAAGCTCAGTGCTAAATGCAAGTTACATGTTATGATGCTGGTCAGACTTATACGTGCAAGACTCTGCCACAATCACATGGCCAACAGTGTGAGTACAGCAAATACACAAATACAACAATCCCTCAGTCTTCATGCAGCTATGCAAGGAAGAAATTCAGCATTGCAACAGGTTTCCTTGTGCCCTCCCATTATTGGCTCTGCCAGCTTATCCCAGTTGAGGCTTGGAGAACGACAGCTTCAGCTGTGCATGAAAGCCGCCTGGTGGGATTGGGGAGCGCACGGCGAGAGCTCTTTCCAGGAAACCCTGCCCAGTAATTCGAGATGTATGGGTATCAATTAGTTGCATTTTCAATGTCTCCATTCTCATCAGACATAGTTTCCAATGTAAGATTTTTAACTAAATTTTACATTGATGTGCAACACAAAGAATAACAGTCATTGGTTCTGACAGATCTCATTGGTTGATTTGTAATGGGCAGTATTCAATACTAGGCCTACTCAGAGTAGACCCACTGAAGTTACTAGACATGGCTAACTTAGGTTCGTTAATTTCCATGGGTCTACTCTTATTATTATTAATTATTATTATTTATTAAATTTATATACTTGCCCGACTAGCAATAGCTCTCTGGGCGGTGAACATAAAATAGCATAAAAATACAATGAATAACAAAATAATACTAAAATACAATCAACAATCCAATACAATAAACATTTTTAAAAGTAAATCAGTGTAACTTAAAATGCTTCAGAGAATAGGAAGGTTTTGACCTGGTGCCGGAAGGAGAGCAGAGTCGGCACCAGGCGTACTTCCTCGGGGAGACTGTTCCATAGTTCGGGGGCCACCACTGAGAAGGCCCTAGATCTTGTCATCACCCTCCGGGCCTCCCTGTGAGTTGGAACCCGGAGGAGGGCCTTCGTAGCAGAACGTAGTGCACGGGCCGGTTCATATCGGAAGAGGCGTTCCGCAAGGTATCGTGGTCCCGCACCGTATAAGGCTTTATAGGTTAATACCAACACTTTGAATCTAGCCCGGAAACATATTGGCAACCAGTGCAAGCGGGCCAGAACAGGTGTTATATGCTCGGACCGCTTGGTCCTTGTCAGCAATCTGGCCGCCGCATTTTGCACTAGTTGTAGCTTCCGAACTGTCTTCAAAGGTAGCCCTACGTAAAGCGCATTACAGTAATCCAAACGTGAGGTTACCAGAGCATATACCACTGATGTAAGGTCCTCTTTACTCAAATAGGGACGTAGCTGGGCTACCAACCGAAGTTGGTAAAACGTATTCCTAACCACCGAGGCTACTTGAGCCTCAAGTGAGAGGAAAGAGTCTAAAAAGACTCCCAGACTACGAACCCGGTCCTTTAGGGGGAGTGTAACCCCGTCCAGGACAGGGTATATATCCACCATCCGATCAGAGAACCCGTCCACCAACAGCATCTCAGTCTTGTCTGGATTGAGCTTCAGTTTGTTAACTCTCATCCAGTCCACTGTCACGGCCAGGCAACGGTTCAGCAAATCAACAGCCTCACCTGAAGAAGATGAAAAGGAGAAGTAGAGCTGCGTGTCATCAGCATACTGATGACAACGCACTCCAAAACTCCTGATGACCTCTCCCAACGGCTTCATGTAGATATTAAAAAGCAGGGGGGACAAAACTGACCCCTGCGGGACCCCATATTGGAGAACCCGCGGTGTCGAGCAATGTTCCCCAAGCACTACTTTCTGGAGACGACCCGCCAAGTAGGAGCGGAACCACTGCCAAGCAGTACCTCCAACTCCCAACTCCGCGAGCCTCTCCAGAAGGATACCATGGTCGATGGTATCAAAAGCCGCTGAGAGATCAAGGAGAATCAACAGAGTTACACTCCCTCTGTCTCTTTCCCGACATAGGTCATCGCACAGGGCGACCAAGACTGTCTCGGTGCCAAAACCGGGCCTAAAACCCGATTGAAATGGATCTAGATATTCAGTTTCATCCAATAGCGCCTGGAGCTGGCCAGCAACCACCCGTTCCAAGACCTTGCCCAGGAATGGAACATTCGCCACTGGCCTGTAGCTGTTAAAATTGTCTGGGTCCAAGGAAGGCTTTTTCAGGAGTGGTCTCACCACTGCCTCTTTCAGACAGCCTGGGACCACTCCCTCTCGTAAAGAGGCATTTATCACTTCCTTGGCCCAGCTACCTGTTCCATTCCTGCTAGTTTTTATCAGCCAGGAGGGGCAAGGATCCAGTACCGAAGTGGTTGCATGTACCTGTCCAAGCACCTTGTCCACGTCCTCGAGTTGAACCAACTGAAGCTCATCCAACAAAACAGGACAATACTGCGCTCCGGACATCTCACTAGGATCTACTGCTATAACTTGAGAGTCTAGGTCCTGGCGGATACATGAGATCTTATTCTGGAAGTGATCGGCAAACTGATTACAGCGGGCTTCTGATGATTCCACCGTGTCCAGAGGGTTTGAATGGAGAAGCCCCCGGACAACTTGAAAGAGCTCCGCTGGGCGGCAGAGAGATGATTTAATAGTGGCAGCAAAATGATGTTTTTTAGCTGCCTTCACTGCTCCTACATAGAGCTTAGTCGAAGCACTAACCAGCGCATAATTGTATCCGTCGGGAGTTCGTCTCCATTTCCGCTCAAGCCGCCTCCTATCTTGCTTCATCGCTCTCAGCTCCAGAGTATACCATGGAGCTGTATGAGCTCTACACAGGAGAGGGCGTGCAGGAGCGATCGTGTTTACAGCCCGGGTCATCTCCGTATTCCACAGAGCGACCAGGGCTTCAGCAGGAGCGCCAGTCCTATCAGACGGAAAATCCCCCAGAGCCCTTTGAAAACCTTCAGGATCCATTAGTCTCCGGGGGCGGACCATTTTAATAGGTCCCCCACCCTTGCAGAGGGAAGAGGCTACTGAAAGTCTAAACTTCAGCAAGCAGTGGTCTGTCCATGACAAAGGGAGTGTTGTAAAACTCCCCACATCCAGATCACTTTCCCCATGCTCAGTAGCAAAAACAAGGTCTAGAGTGTGCCCCGATACATGTATTGGACCACTAACATATTGAGACAGCCCCATGGCTGTCATGGAAGCCATGAAGTCCTGAGCCGCGCCAGACAAAGTGGTCTCGGCATGAATGTTGAAATCCCCCAGTACTATTAGTCTGGGGGACCTCAACAATATATCCGAGACCACTTTCGCCAGCTCAGTTAGGGAAGCCATTGGGCAGCAAGGTGGGCGGTACACCAAAAGGATTCCCAGCCTGTCCCTCTGGCCTAACACAAGGTGCAAACACTCCAGGCCAGTAACTGAATGAACATGGTGCTTGGTGAGTGAGATGGAACTCTTATAGACGACAGCAACCTCACCTCCCCGACCCTCATAAGAACATAAGAAGAGCCTGCTGGATCAGACCAGTGGCCCATCTAGTCCAGCATCCTGTTCTCACAGTGGCCAACCAGGTGCCTGGGGGAAGCCCGCAAGCAGGACCCGAGTGCAAGAACACTCTCCCCTCCTGAGGCTTCCGGCAACTGGTTTTCAGAAGCATGCTGCCTCTGACTAGGGTGGCAGAGCACAGCCAGCATGGCTAGTAGCCATTGATAGCCCTGTCCTCCATGAATTTGTCTAATCTTCTTTTAAAGCCATCCAAGCTGGTGGCCATTACTGCATCTTGTGGGAGCAAATTCCATAGTTTAACTATGCGCTGAGTAAAGAAGTACTTCCTTTTGTCTGTCCTGAATCTTCCAACATTCAGCTTCTTTGAATGTCCACGAGTTCTAGTATTATGAGAGAGGGAGAAGAACTTTTCTCTATCCACTTTCTCAATGCCATGCATAATTTTATACACTTCTATCATTTCTCCTCTGACCCGCCTTTTCTCTAAACTAAAAAGCCCCAAATGCTGCAACCTTTCCTCGTAAGGGAGTCGCTCCATCCCCTTGATCATTCTGGTTGCCCTCTTCTGAACCTTTTCCAACTCTATAATATCCTTTTTGAGATGAGGCGACCAGAACTGTACACAGTATTCCAAATGCGGCCGCACCATAGATTTATACAACGGCATTATGATATCGGCTGTTTTATTTTCAATACCTTTCCTAATGATCCCTAGCATGGAATTTGCCTTTTTCACAGCTGCCGCACACTGGGTCGACATTTTCATCGTGCTGTCCACTACAACCCCGAGGTCTCTCTCCTGGTCGGTCACCGCCAGTTCAGACCCCATGAGCGTATATGTGAAATTAAGATTTTTTGCTCCAATATGCATAATTTTACACTTGTTTATATTGAATTGCATTTGCCATTTTTCCACCCATTCACTCAGTTTGGAGAGGTCTTTTTGGAGCTCTTCGCAATCCCTTTTTGTTTTAACAACCCTGAACAATTTAGTGTCGTCAGCAAACTTGGCCACTTCACTGCTCACTCCTAATTCTAGGTCATTAATGAACAAGTTGAAAAGTACAGGTCCCAATACCGATCCTTGAGGGACTCCACTTTCTACAGCCCTCCATTGGGAGAACTGTCCGTTGATTCCTACTCTCTGCTTTCTGCTTCTTAACCAATTCCTTATCCACAAGAGGACCTCTCCTCTTATTCCATGACTGCTAAGCTTCCTCAGAAGCCTTTGGTGAGGTACCTTGTCAAACGCTTTTTGAAAGTCTAAGTACACTATGTCCACTGGATCACCTCTATCTATATGCTTGTTGACACTCTCAAAGAATTCTAATAGGTTACTGAGACAGGACTTTCCCTTGCAGAAGCCATGCTGGCTCTGCTTCAGCAAGGCTTGTTCTTCTATGTGCTTGGTTAATCTAGCTTTAATAATACTTTCTACCAGTTTTCCAGGGACAGAAGTTAAGCTAACTGGCCTGTAATTTCCAGGATCCCCTCTGGATCCCTTTTTGAAGATTGGTGTTACATTTGCCACTTTCCAGTCCTCAGGCACGGAGGAGGACCCGAGGGACAAGTTACATATTTTAGTTAGCAGATCAGCAATTTCACCTTTGAGTTCTTTGAGAACTCTCGGGTGGATGCCATCCGGGCCCGGTGATTTGTCAGTTTTTATATTGTCCATTAAGCTTAGAACTTCCTCTCTCGTTACCACTATTTGTCTCAGTTCCTCAGAATCCCTTCCTGCAAATGTTAGTTCAGGTTCAGGGATCTGCCCTATATCTTCCACTGTGAAGACAGATGCAAAGAATTCATTTAGCTTCTCTGCAATCTCCTTATCGTTCTTTAGTACACCTTTGACTCCCTTATCATCCAAGGGTCCAATTGTCTCCCTAGATGGTCTCCTGCTTTGAATGTATTTATAGAATTTTTTGTTGTTGGTTTTTATGTTCTTAGCAATGTGCTCCTCAAATTCTTTTTTAGCATCCCTTATTGTCTTCTTGCATTTCTTTTGCCAGAGTTTGTGTTCTTTTTTATTTTCTTCATTCGGACAAGACTTCCATTTTCTGAACGAAGACTTTTTGCCTCTAAGAGCTTCCTTGACTTTGCTCGTTAACCATGCTGGCATCTTCTTGGCCCTGGCGGTACCTTTTCTGATCTGCGGTATGCACTCCAGTTGAGCTTCTAATATAGTGTTTTTAAACAACTTCCAAGCATTTTCGAGTGATGTGACCCTCTGGACTTTGTTTTTCAGCTTTCTTTTTACCAATCCCCTCATTTTGGTGAAGTTTCCTCTTTTGAAGTCAAATGTGACCGTGTTGGATTTTCTTGGCAACTGGCCAGTTACATGTATGTTTAATTTAATAGCACTGTGGTCACTGCTCCCAATCGGTTCAACAACACTTACATCTCGCACCAGGTCCCGGTCCCCACTGAGGATTAAGTCCAGGGTTGCCGTCCCTCTGGTCGGTTCCATGACCAACTGATCTAGGGAATAGTCATTTAGAATATCTAGAAACTTTGCTTCTTTGTCATGACTGGAACACATATGCAGCCAGTCTATGTCCGGGTAGTTGAAGTCACCCATTACTACCACATTTCCTAGTTTGGATGCTTCCTCAATTTCGTATCTCATCTCAAGGTCTCCCTGAGCATTTTGATCAGGGGGACGATAGATCGTTCCCAGTATTAAGTCCCTCCTGGGGCACGGTATCACCACCCACAACGATTCTGTGGAGGAGTCTGCCTCTTTTGGGGTTTCGAGCTTGCTGGATTCAATGCCTTCTTTCACGTATAGAGCGACTCCGCCACCAATACGTCCTTCCCTGTCCTTCCGATATAGTTTATATCCAGGGATAACCGTATCCCACTGGTTTTCTCCATTCCACCAGGTCTCGGTTATGCTCACTATATCAATGCTCTTCTCTAAGACCAAGCACTCCAGTTCTCCCATCTTGGTTCGCAGGCTCCTAGCATTAGCGTACAGGCACTTGTAAGCAGTGTCTCTCTTCAAGTGTCTTTGGCACTTGTGGTTAGGCCTGTGGTAATTTTGCTCTTCTGAATTTATATCCTGTGCCCCTGCTCTCACAATGCCTACTTCTAGGCCTACCCCTTTTAAAATTTCATCATTTCTTTGGTTTTTATCCCAGGGGGGAGGTTTAGTCCGAACCGGACCTTTCTCAGCTCCTGTCAGGTTTCCCCCCTCAGTCAGTTTAAAAGCTGCTCTGCTACCTTTTTAATTTTAAGTGCCAGCAGTCTGATTCCATTCTGGTTCAAGTGGAGCCCGTCCCTTTTGTACAGGCCCGGCTTGTCCCAAAATGTCCCCCAGTGCCTAACAAATCCGAACCCTTCCACCCGACACCATCGTCTCATCCACGCATTGAGACTGCGAAGCTGGGCCTGTCTGGCTGGTCCTGCGCGTGGAACCGGTAGCATTTCAGAGAAAGCCACCTTGGAGGTCCTGGCTTTCAGCATCCTACCTAGCAACCTAAATTTTGCTTCCAGGACCTCACGGCTGCATTTCCCCATGTCGTTGGTGCCAACGTGCACCACGACCACTGACTCCTTCCCAGCACTGTCTACCAAACTATCTAAACGACGGGCGATATCCGCAACCTTCGCACCAGGCAGGCAAAACACCTTGCGGTCTACACGCCCATCACACACCCCACTGTCTATGTTCCTAATGATCGAATCACCCACTACAAGGATCCCTCCACCCCCTGGAGATATATCCTCGGCACGAGAGGATAGCTGCTCATCCCCCAAGGAATGGGTCCCTTCTAAGGGATCGTTTCCCTCTTCCTCAGCTGGATGCTCTCCTTCCCCGAGACCATCGTTCTCCATGATAGCAGGAGAGCTATCATCGTTGGAGTGGGACACAGCTATAACGTCCCTGAAGGCCTCCTCCACACACCTCTCTGCCTCTCTCAGCTTTTCCAGGTCCGCCACCTTGGCCTCAAGGAAATGAAGTCGTTCCCGGAGAGCCAGGAGCTCATTGCACCGAGAGCACACCCACGACTTCTGTCCAACAGGCAGATAGTCGTACATGCTGCAGGCGGTACAAAACACTGGAAAGCCCCCACACCCCTGCTGGCTTCTTACCTGCATAGTTTTGTTTAAGGTTTATTACATCAATGGGTTGGAGACTGCGGTTTAGTTGAGGTCAGGGAACAGACGGGCAGAGTGGGGGGCCCTGGACTCCTCGCCCTGCTGCCGAACTCGCTCTGCTGCTTAACTCGCCTTGACGCTTCGTCAGCTGGGGCTCCCTCTAGCCTCTACCATGATGCTGAACCAAGTACCCCGGTGGGCAGAGCTGAGAGAGACCAACTTCTCCCTGCTCACCCACCCAGGTCTCGGTTATACATGCCAGATCGGCTGCCTCATCCACAATCAAATCGTGGACGAGGGAGGTTTTATTATATACCGATCTGGCATTTAATAACAGCAACTGGAGATCTGAGAGTTGGCTGATAGGACTACCAACGACCTTGCGGGTGTGGGAAGGACCGGAACAAGGCACAGCCACAACATGTCTGGACCGCGTTCCCCTTACCTGGCACGTCCTTCTCACAGCACCATACCTTCCTTTGCCCGTCACTACGGTAATTGGGGCCCCCTCAAGTCTCCCCGCCTGATGGATAAAACTCTCTCCGAAGCACATAATACAACTAAAATATACAACAATTAAACGTATAAAAACAGCCATATATACAGCCATATATACAGCATATAAACATACACACTCACTCAGACATACATTCATATAATCAGGCACCCATTCATCTCAAATTGCATCAACACACCAACAAAAAAGAAAAAGAAAAAGAAGAAAAGTCCTCTTAGTAGGACTTCGTTGAATACAATCCAATGCAATTATCTTTTATTAATTAGATATTGGAATTAAACTTGGCACGCAGGTATTAATGACCTGGATAAGATAGAGGCATTTATAGCTGATGGGGTTGATTCTCCTCTGGTCCATCATGTTCACAAGCCTTGAGGTCCTCCTAAATGCAAAATTATAACAAGAGGCTCAGCTGATGGTTATTGTCAGGAAAGCCTTCACAAACGTCTATGAGGAAGGAATTTAGTGAAGATTACAACTTCTTGGTGTTTCATGCCTAGTGACTATTACTCATCAATTTAAAACTGTAAAGCTAGACTACTGCAATGTGGTACCAAAGGAATTGATCTTAGAAGCCTCAGCCAGCACAGAACATGGGTCTGTCCCTTGTAGATTACTTCCTATAAAACACACACCTTGACACATTTTTTTCACCTTTAATTTTATAGGGCAATTCAAATATCTTTATATAGGAAAGCCGGCAAGTCACATAGAAATCTGTTCCTGCCAATAAAAATTCAATTTTATTTAAAAATAAATTTTCTCTGAAACCAGCAATGAGGGGGTTAAGATGCCAAATTCTTAAGTCTGAATATAAGGAACATTCTAAGAGAAAGTGAGTTGTGTTCTCTACCTTCCGACATCCAGCAGAGCAATTAATTAATTAATCTACTAATTTAAATAATTAACCTTTGTACTATTTTAATATGCTTATATAACTGATCTATCTTATTCCTCTTTAATTTGTTTTTAATCTGTCTTTTTATGTTTTAATCTGTCTTTTTATGTATATGCTCTTCTTGTTTTATGTATGTGCAGAAAGCCTGGTTAGTTATTGCGCAATAAACTGAACTCATATTTTTAAATGTTGTGTTATCTTACATACAGAAATTGAAAATAATCAAACACAAGATATTGAATTATTTGATTATGCAAATATTATTTGAACACATAACTTTTCGGATGTAGTGAAGGAACCAATCTGGAAAATATCCATTCATGTGGAAGTGCTATACAAGTCAAACTTTGTCGTTATTGTTTAAGCTTCTTGTATATGTGTTACAATTCTTTTTCTCTTTCAATGTGTGCTTCAACATCAGGCTACCTTGAAAGAGAACCAAAACAGCAGGGCTGGGATCTGGAAAAAAATCCAACTGGATGTCATCACTATCACACAATACTATATAGCAACCTCATGTACCTGTTGAACAAGAGGGAGAACAAAATGGAACTCTGAAAAGCCAGCCTGGAACACAGGAGTTCCAAGAGCAAGATAAAAAGGGATCTTGCTCCCCTGAATGAATAAATCATACCTGCAATCTCCCTCAAATACATGTAATTACCTCACGGGCAATAAAATCAAAGGCCACTGAAAAGTCTAGTAACACAAAAAGGTCCTCCTGACAATTGGCAAATATAGACCCATTGGACAAGACCACAAACATAAACTCAGTACTATACAGAGAATGGAAACTGAACTGGCAAGGAAGTTAGAATCTAAACGGGACCAAGGTGCATGTAAAGCTGCAGTGAAGCCACCCATTAAACAGCTGTACTCCACCAAAAATAAGATTGGATGCAAGATAGGAGTTGGACTGTGACTTAGCAGTGGCTAAACTACCACCAATTTAAGGCTGCCCGGTATCCTACCCTACTGACCTATAGCAGCTACAATGGTCATGAGCCCAACTAGCATACAAGCACACCCACTGTATAATTGAGTTTTCAGCCACAATACTGGTGCACTTACTGTTTTATGACAGTTGCCTGAAACACTGGCTAAGGGAAGTTACCAAGGCTCATGATGACAATGTAGCCAGGACATTCTTTACACTAACTTGGGGTGTGGGTATTGACTAGGGTTAGCCAGTGGTGAAAGAAAGTCACTCTGCATATGCTCTAGGGTTGCCAGGTTGGAAGCATCCCAAAACCTGAGATGTCATGGGGTGGGCCCTAGTGATGTCATGGGGCGATGTAAGACTTTCACCTACGCTGGGCCGCCGCCGCCGCTTCCTGGTTGCCGGATCGGAGCTGGGGATGAGCTGCGGCCCTTCGGTGAGCCTGGGGCTGCGGCCTCTATTGGGGAGACAGCGTTGTTCGCCGTGGCAGTTTTTCCGTTGGCTGCTGGGGTTGGGGCACGCCCCTGCAGCCTCCGTTGTCCTGCCATGCTGGCCTTGCTCGTTTTGCCTTGTGTCGGCCGCGTTTTGCCTCTCATCGCCTTTGCTTTTGGCTTCTCGGGGAGAACTTTCCTGTTGGTCGCGTCTTTGTGGGGCCTGTTTGTGCCGCCTCTCGCTGTTTGCTACGCTGGATGCTGGATGCTGAGAGTGAGAGGAGATGCCGCTTTCGGTTTTGCAAATGACGCACCTTGTGGACTATACGGGCCAGAAGCTTTACTGAACTTTATTGTAGTAACCTTTACCTGTTGTTTTAGTTTTATTGCTGTTTTGATGTTGTGATACTTCTATATTATGACTCTGTACATCGCTCAGAGTGGCTCGGTTTCCAGCCAGATGGGCAATAAATAAATCGCAGAGATAAATAAATGGGGCGGGCCCTAGTGATGTCATGGGGTGGACCCTAGTGATGTCATGGGGCGGGCCCTAGTGACGTCATGAAGCATGACACAACCACAGTTGCTTGGAGCATACCATTTAAACAAAAAAAAATGCCTTTCCTGTCCAAAACACCTTCTCTTGACTTCTGTGCAAGAACCCAGTAAATTCTTTGCAAACTTCAAGAGATGGACACCTAGGGATATTGGGAGGGATGTGTGGAGAGAGAGAGAGAGAGAGAGAGAGAGCTTCTCTCAAGGACAGATCTGTCCTGTTTACTTGCCGCCCTGGGCTCCTGCTGGGAGGAAGGGCGGGATATAATAATAATAATAATAATAAATGAACATTAACACTAGCTCCACCAAATAATATAAATTAATGAATTATTTAAATCACTCATTGCATCTTAGAGGAATACAAGAGCATGAAATATGGTCTATCCAGATAATAAATCCAATCTCTTGCACAAATACATAGAAGTTCAGATTTGATGAAGATCAAAGTACTGCAGGAATTATTTTAGGTAACTGTGATAATCCTTAGGAGAAATAGTTCTTCCACTATACACACCACGTTGTACATTCCCATTACCCTCTGCTTAAGCCAATAACATTTTTCTAAATCCTGTGATGTTAAAATCTAAAGCTCTCCTATAAAATTTTACATTTTATACATGATATATTATAGATTAATTACAGAACTTCTGAAATATATTTTCCTTATGCTAGAAGCACTAGTTAGTCTCATTTAAAAAACCCTCCACTTTTTACATTTTCTAGGTTCATTCACTCTCCCACACATACTTCTTATTTTAAAATGTGTTGTCCTGGAGTGCTCCAAGCACTAGAGGCCTAAACCCAAGTATGGAACACATCTCTTCTAGTCCAGCACCGGAAAGCTGGACAGTTGTTCCACAGAGTCTACAAACCTATAATAATTATAGATATGCCATGCATTAATTAGTGCATGGTGTGTGCACATCACGAGCGGCATCTTAAGGCAAAGGAGGGGACATGTACCTGAGCCTCAGTGTATGAGGTGCAGTCAATGAAGGGGGGGCATAGGGAGCCACCTGCCACCAAGTCAAACCATTGGGTACATCTATCTCTATACTGCCTACACTGACTGGCAGCAGCTCTCCTGCGTTACAGGCAGGGAGTCTTCCCAAGCCCCACCTGAAGATGAACCTGGGACCTTCTACATGCAAAGCAGGTGCTCTGCCCACTCAGCCACAGTCCTTCCCCAGGAAGTGTGGGGAGTTTTGGAGGGGGGAGAGGATGCCAGGGGTGGCTCAAGGCATGTTTGAGGAAGAAGGGAAACTGGGGGAAGGGGGGCTCTTTTGGCAGGAGCCCAAACTGAAGTCAACCTGCAAGAAGGTGTGGCATGAGGGGGTGCCCACCTGCATTGACCCAAGTGTGCGAGGAGGGTTTGGTTCAGTTTTGTTTTTTGGGACGGGGGGCAGGAGACTATTAGAGGGTGGTTAATCCAGGCAGCACCTTATCAGTCCTGGGAAGGGAGCAGCACCAGGGATCAAGGGTGGCTCTCTAGTCCTAATGGAGGATGGTGGGTTAAGAACCTAAGAAGAACCCTGCAGTGCTGGATCAGACCAATGTGGGCTCATCCAGTCCAGCACATCCTCTTCTCACAGTGGCTGACCACTTGCGGGGCCCCTGCACTCTCCTTCTGCAATCCGCAGCAGGATAGCAGGGCAGACGCTTCAGAGTCACCCACCATTCTCCCGCTTCACCTACCTTTCTCTCTGCTGTCTTTTGCAGTGTGCACAGGTTTGCCATCAATTAAGATGGCGGCTGAGGTTTCCCTAAGGGGCTGAAGCCTCTGCCGCCATCTTGGTTGATGGCAGCAATACGAGCGTGTAGCACACATGCATGCCATCAACCAAGATGGCGGCAGAAGCTTCAGCCCCTTAGGGAAACCTCGGCCGCCATCTTGATTGATGGCAAACCTGTGTGTGCTGCAAAAAACAGCAAAGAGAAAGGTAAGTAGAGCGGGGGAATGGCGGGGGGCTTGGGATCTCCTGCCCTGCAGCCAGCCCTGCCACACCATGCCAAAAACCGGAGATCCAGAGACGGGGTGTGGTCTGGCCAGGGAGCCAGAAAACACCCCCAAAGCCAGAGACTCTGGCCAAAAACCGGAGATCTGGTAACTCTAATATGCTCAGAAGCATTGTCTCTTGATCACAATGTTACAGGCCCTAGAGCTGAATCCCAGAACTAATACTAGGTTATGGGAGTGAGCCCTAAACTTATCACCATATTCACGACTAGTAAAAAGAAGATAACATAGTATTAAATATCCCATTTCCCTAACAGCACATCATCCTGAAAAAACTTCTCAGGGCCATATGCCAATGGAGGGCAGGGCCAGAGGCAAACGTAGGCTGACTAGGGGATATAAAGATTACCTCTGTACAGCAGGCTTTTTTCTACCCACACACCCCTCTCTGTTCCCCATCCAGACATGCAAGAGGCATTATCAGAGTTCAAGAATATATTCTAGCCAGGCAAAAACACTTCTGTGTGAAGCAGAGCCAGTGAGGGGTGTGGCCTAGGGCAGACACAAAGAATTGGAGGAGTGCATGTGGCCCCCATGGCCCAAGGTCCCCACTCCTGCTCTGAAAATGGAAATGGACTGCCTTCAAGTTGATCCCGACTTATAGCTACTAGGGTTGCCAGGTCAGAAGCATCCCAAAACCTGAGATTTTAGGGGTGGGCCCAAGTGATGTCACGGGGCGGGCCCAAGTGATGTCATTAAGCATGATACATTAAGCATCAATCACAGTTGCTTGGAGCATACAATTAAAAAAAAATATCTGACTGGAAATTAAGGTAGACATCTTAGCTAAAAGATGGAGCCTGGGTAGGGAACATTTAATCTAGCCTACTTGCTTTCGGCAAGAAGGGTTTAAGTGCCTTCAGGCCAGGCCAGTCACCAGAAGGTCACTGTAGGAAGAAAGGAGTCTAGTGTTGTGGAGATGTTAGATGGGAGCATTCGGGAATAAAGATGGATGCCCCTGAAGGCTGCAATTCTAAACACACGTACTAAGGGACTAAGCCCCCATAGAATTCAACAGGACTTACTTCTGAGTAGATATAGTTTGGATTGTGCTGTTGGTAAACCTTGACTAGGGATCCTCTGCAAAGACATCCATATCCAAGCAGGGTTGGCAACCCCCTGCCTGGAATGCCCTGCCCTTATCTGTTAACATGGCTGCGCCAAACTTCTTTACAGATTTGACCCTTCACTTCAGAAAGAGGTCTGAGAAATGAGTAAGAGTAAGAACATTCTCTACCTTTCTGTCTGCATAGATGCCCTCATCCTTCCCATGCGCCCAGCAGAAGCTCTGGGCTAGGAGGGGACGCAGTGGCATCTCGTAGAGGACACCCTCCCCTTTCCTGGGGTATATGATTTGTGCTGTCCCAGAGCAGATTTCGGGGTGGGCACCCCCAGTTACTTATTTTTTTCTACGTGTTTTTGTCCATTTTGATTTTGCATTGATGCACCCGTGCGTGCCTGGTGCCCAGCAGAAGCTCTGGGCTGGATGGGATGCACTGGCATCTCATAGAGGACACCCTCCTTTTTCCTGGGGTATATGATTTGTCCTGTCTCAGAGCAGATTTTGGGTTGGGCACCCCCAGTTACTTATTTTTTCCTGTATGTTTTGGTCTGCTTTGATTTTGCACAGATGCCCTCCTCTGAGCCCAGCAGAAGCTCTGGGCCAGGCGGGATGCAGTGGCATCTCGTAGAGGACACCCTCCCTTTTCCTGGGGTATATGATTTGTACTGTCCCAGAGGAGATTTTGGGGTGGGCACCCCCAGTTACTTATTTTTTCCTGTATGTTTTGGTCTGCTTTGATTTTGCATAGATGCCGTCCTCCGTGCCCTGCGCCCAGCAGAAGCTCTAGGCCAGGCGGGACACAGTGGCATCTTGTAGAGGACACCCTCCCCTTTCCTGAGGTATATGATTTGTCCTGTCCCAGAGCAGAGTTTGGGGTGGGCACCCCCAGTTACTTATTTTTTTGTTTTTATGACATCATTTGTATTTATGATAATATCAGAAGCCTGATGATTTTGATTGCATAAATGTATTGTTATTCTTGACAGGGAGAGTCCCCTGATCACAGTGATATACAGGGTACCCCAACATACATTTTGGGGTTCAGCAACATGTTAAGTTTGGTTTGAAGTTGCTGTAGTTGTCAACTCTTCTTTTTTAGTGTTTTGAACTTTCAAGCAAATAAGGAACTGGGAACTAGGAACCAACTTCAGCATCGTATCAGTTAAATAGATTAAACAGTCGCGGTGGGGCTGACGTTTTGGTGTATATCTCGGGAACCAGACCACCTAAAAACTTTTTTTTTTTTTAATTGAAGCGGAGAGTCCGGAGATTAAGGGTTGCTAGCCGGAGGGCCCCCAAAAACCGGAGACTCCGGCCAAAAACCGGAGACCTGGTAACTCTAATGGCTACCCTATGAATAGGGTTTTCATGGTAAGCGGTATTCAGAGGGGGTTTACCGTTGCCTCCCTCTGAGGCTAGTCCTCCCCAGCTGGCTAGGGCCTGCTCAGCTTGCCTCAGCTGCACAAGTCAGCCCCTTCCTTGTCCGCAACTGCCAGCTGGGGGGACAGCTGGGCTCCTTGGGACTATGCAGCTTGCTCACCGCTGCACAGGTGGCAGGGCACGTAACCCCTGAGCCACTCACTGGGGGGTGATCTCTAGCTGACCCTTTACACCCAGGAGACACGAGCAGGGATTTGAACTCACAGACCCTGGACTCCCAGCCAGGCTCTCCTCTAGCAAGACTTAAATGAACAAAACCCAAACAAGGAACTCAGTGCTTGCTATGAGTTCTTACAATGGCTGGTGCAAAGAGATAACTCAGTGTAACATCACAAAGCATTACGCCAGTGTGCCTACCATGTGGCTATACCAATGTCTCAAACATTCACAATGGCACACCTCTTAAGGCAGAAGAGGAATGGAGGGTCCAAGAAATTATATATATATATATATATATTCAAGTGAGCTTGTCATTGTTACAAAAAGGGCATCCTCATAGGATGCTTCACATTCTGAAGCAAAGGAACAGCAACACAGAAAAAAGAACCAACACATTATCTGAAAATATTGGCTCTTATTAAAAGGGAGGCATAATTAATAGATCACAACATGTTTCTACCTTTTCATTATGGAATTTCATATGATTAAAATAAACTGAAAATGAAAGTGCTTGTAACAGGCACGTTGAACCTTTCTTCTTCTATTAGCATATCAGTCTGCAATCATATCTAGATCAACAGCGAAGATATCTGCTTAAAAGAGCACCACGCTTTCTTTTGTCAGAAATTCATTACTTTTTATTAGGGTCATTGCTTGAAAACTTCAAAAACACCATATGGACCTAATTGTGGTTTATTTTGGCAAAAAGGAAGACACTGTAGAACAATTGAGGCATTACATTCTACAATTCCATTACTTTCATCCCTCTCAGTTTTATTACTGTGTCATTAAAGGCAACTTGAGTGAGCAAAGAATTATAGTGTCATGTGTACAGGCTAGTAGATTAATAACAAAACACACTCAAGTTTAAAGGTATCTAACAGCTGTTTTCATTATTTTGTGTAAATACGCTTGAAGCATATCTATCTGATTAGTGGATAGACTGCTCTTCTCTGTCACATGCCATGGGCACTGCTATGTGCAAGTAATCAAAGTGCTCAGAAAATGAGTTTACATTGTTCACTGCTGAAATACACAAATGTCAGAAAGTGACTGCGCATCAAAGCTTAGGCAAATCATCTGCTGCAAACAAACAGATTCCAATCCACAATTCAGCTTTAAACATTCCACTGCAGCGCGATGACTGAACAGGACTTATTGCAAGCCAAAATGAAGTGATGCTTGCAGAATAATAAGTTGCTAGCATACATATGGATAGATGACTTCAGGACTGGGTTATTGTCAACAGCTGAAGTTATATTATTTTGATGTCACATAGTAAAACTTGCATGGGACCCATTGTGTATGGGAAGAAAAAGAAAGTGGGAAAGCAAATCCCCTACTCGAACAACCATTTTTGTTTGTTGGGTGCCTTCCATTTTGTCTAATGGACAGCCATTCTTTCCTCTGATTTTCACTTAGTTAACTGGCAACAAATGAGAGGACAGAGGTTGTTTGTCTGACAAAAAAGTGGGGGGCAAATAACCTTTCTCTCATCCTCATAGCATAGCTGAATAAACCAAGAGGGATAATTTACATTCAGATTAAATGATGGCGTAACAGACCTCAGTGATAACAGGGATCTAAGCAAAAGATTTTGATGAACACCTCCTACAATGTAAGATTTAAGTCAGAGAAAGGTTTGCTGTACTAGGGCAGGAAACTGTGACTCAGCTTCCACCATGGTGAACTGAAATAATTTAGGGCAAAGGAACAACATACATAGCACTTCACAACTGAAATAGTAAGGTAATCAAGGCAGCAAATATAAAGAGAAGCTCCATTGGAGTTAGGGGGATAATGTGTGCATTTCTGAGAAAAGACTGGCAAATTCTACAGCAGCTTCCTTAGTTTGGCTCCATACATGTCTTTTTTACACATACTAGTTTTTCAAAGGGCTAATTCAGAATTACATGGTGTGCTGAGATGTCCAGTGCACCATCCTTGTGTGTTGGACTGTGGGATCAGTTTCAGTTATTGATGCCTGAGAATGAGGATAAGACGTTTGCAGGTGTGCGGCCTACTAAATGCTCTCTCAATACATGCCTACCCTGACTGGTTCATGCAAGCCATGAGGGGTTAACTGGGTGGATCCAGGCTTTGGTGAATACTTTGTTGTGTGATGGTGCTTCGAAGGAGGCAGTGGAGCAGCCACTCCTGAACAAACCTACCCTAGATCCAGAGGTTTATGCCAACTACCAACCCGGCCACCAATACATCTATTTTGAGTAGTGGCAGATGCTCTTGGATAAAACTGATTATCTTGATCCACTTCAGTCTGGATACGGGTCCAGTTTTGGGACAGAATCAGTCTCAATCACCCTGATGAATAACCTTATTTGGGAGACCAACAGAGGGAATGGGACCTTGTTGATTTACTTCAATCTCTCTTTTGATTCTATGGTATCCTCCTGAACTGTCTTATTGAGTTTTACTGAAACTTATGAGGACGGCTCAGAGACTAGTCTTGAATGATTGTGCCTCAGCGTCCTTGCAGTTGATCTACAGGGTGGCATAGGGGACAATTTTGTACCCAATGCTATTTAACATCTATATGAAACCTGCAGAGGTAGTCATTGGGAGATTTAATTAAGGTGTCACTAGTATGCTGATGATATCCAGTTCTACATCTTTGCAACATCTGAATTTGGAGAGAACATGCATGTCCTAAACTAGAACCTGGATGCGTTCATGGGCTGGATTAGGGCTAACAAACAGAAACTGAATCCTGACAAGATGGAAACACTATGGATAGGAAATTCCCAAGTTCAGGAATTGTACAAGCTCTAGATGGGGTTGAAGGAGTTGGTGTGTAGTTTGGATGTAGATCCACTGTAGTCACTAGAATCTAGGTGACCTCAGTGGCTCAGAGCACCCATTATCAACTTCATTTGGTGCACCAACTATGACCATTCCTGGACAGGGATAGCCGTGCTGTCAATCTTTGCCAGCAGAGTGGAAATAGCTTACAGCAGCAATAAAGGAATTGACAGATAACTGACAGTGGCTGGGATGTAAACCTGTCAGGATTGAGTTGAAGCGGAGTGGTCAGCAAACCAATAAGTGTTGAAAGAGGTTGCAAGAGCCGGGACAGTGCAGAATAGTCCTTGGTCAGTCCAAAAGTCAAGGTACTGGAGATCCAATCAGGCAGGTTGGGGTTGAAGGCATGGGATCACGAGCAGGGCTGGTGATTATCTGACATGGGGGTCTGATGTTGGTTCCAGCAAGAACACAAGCCACTCATGGCCTTTTAAGCTCAGCACCTGAGGCCAGGTGTTTGCAATCAGCTTTCCCTCTTGTGAGAGCTTCTGGTCTTTAAATGGGCCAACTGCCTTTGTTGTTCCAACACCTGTCTGCATCTCCTCTCTGCTGGGATCAGAGTAGCTCCCTGGTCGCTCCCTGAATCTGACAGGAGGGCTCCAGCAGGGTCCTGTTCCTTGTCTGATGGCGAAGAGTCTTGAGTTGCCTCTCTGCTCATCCCTTCCCCTGGGTCTGAGGTCTCCCATTCCTCTTTATCCTCTGACGAGTCCTCTGAGGGAGGCATGGCACTTGCTATGGTAGTTCATATATTAGTAACCTCAGACTGCTGTAAGTACATGGGGATAGCCTTGCACCTGGTTCGGAAGCTGCAGTTAATCCAAAATGTATCTGCTAGAATGCATACTAGCACACCTAGTTTTACACATATCATATTTTTTGTTTTAAAGAACCCAGTGGAGACACTAAAAGCTACTCGGCCACAACTGAGAAGTGGCTTTGCAAAAAGTCCCCAAAACATTGACCGTAGTACAGTCACAGGATTTAAATAAGAATCCAAAGTCAGAAGGAAGTTGTGCCAAATCCACATTAAACCATTTAATAAAGTGCAAAGCTATTCCACTCTTTTCCGCCTGAAAGCATGGAATCACATCTACCAACTCACTACTACCACCACCATCATCAAAGGCAGTCCATAAAAGACTGTCTGTATGCCCTTGCAAAGTACTTATATATAACCACTAGTCATGCCACAGGAACCATAATATGGCACACAAGAAAGGAACGATGCAGAAAGGGCATACAGGAAGAAACCTTTAACAAGATATAACTATAAGAAGGATCCACTGCCTTCCAGAGAATTGAGGACCTAAAGTGGTTCAAGGACTTGAAAGGTGAACAACTTGCATAATGCATTTGCTACACATTAAAAAGGCAATTAGGGCTCCTGTCTGAGAAAAAAGCTACAAAGTCCGTCAATATGCTTTTGTCAACTAATATTAAAAATACCATCTCTTTTTAGCATTCTGTGTACATCACAGTATAACAAACTGCACAAGTGTCATGTATAAGCATGACGCCTCAGAAACTAAGCCTTCACATTGGTACTGAGAACCAGTGTGGTGTAATGGTTACAGTGTTGGATTGGGACCTGGGAGACCAGGGTTCAAACTCTCCACTAGCTAGGAAGCTCACTGAGTGATCTTGGGGCAGTCACACTCTCAGCCTAACCTACTTCACAGGCCTGTTGTGAGTATAAAATCGGGGGGGGGGGAGAACCACATTTGTATGCCGGAGGGAGAACCACATTTGTATGCCATCTTGAGTTTCTTGGAGGAAAGGTGGGATAGACTTGCAATAAATAAATAAAATCATATGCCACAGACAAGACTATAGATGATGTGTCCAGAACATTATTATGAAGCTTTCTGGAATGTGAATGAAAACAAATGAAGCACTGCTAGTGATGATATGCATTGCTTTGCAATCCTGGGATGCTTTGGGTCACCAAAGGCTTCAAACTCCAAATCTGCCATGACTTTCCAGAGGGGTACCCATGTTGCTCTGTTGCTGCAATGACAGAGCTGTATCACACAATGCCACAATATGTTTGCTAGTCTTTAAGGTGCCCATAAAACACTGTTGTATCTCTCACAAAGTCTTTTGTAACCAAACTGCATAAACACACTGAAGAGAAGACCCACAGTCATTCCATTCCCCTGTGCATACAGAAAAAAAGGTTTCTTCTGATATATTATGAGGTAAACTTGAGAACAAGCAATTAGCATGAACTTTTATATGAAGTTTTGTACTGTAATAGGAGACACTTCTTAGATGTAATGGTCCCTATTCTTATTCTAGTGCTTTTTTAAAAAACAAACACTCATTTTCTCTCTTTTTTAAACACAGTCCCCAGTCTCTCTGTTTACCTCAATTCCTTTCACAATATCAGTTTCCATAATGTATCCCATAACCACTAACCAGATAGTAGACTTATAAAAACTTAATGAAAGGCTTGTGGGTAAATAAGGCAGGGGTTGGGAACCTCCAGACCAGTCATGGCCCTTCAAGGGGTCCCATTTGGATCCCAAGGCCATTTTCCCAAAACCACGCCCACTGACCCACCCTCTCTCTAGTGACATTAGCTGATGGGCAGGACAGCGTCTAACCTTGGCTTGCCTGCACAGTCCTGTTCCCAGAAGGGAACAAGATTGCACAGTGAAGGCAGAAGATTTAAACTGGTGCTGGAGCTGAGGGGGATTAAAGCCCTGTGCAAAAGCACTTTTTCAAGCAGCTCACATGCATGCGCTACTTCAAAGAGGCTTTTGCAAAGGCTTTAAGACAGCTCTTGCGTACTCACATGGGAGCCCAGGGGCTGTCTTAAAGTCTTTTCCAAGTCACCTCACATTTTCCTTTTAAGTTCCCCAAGAATGGAGAATGAAATGGGGAGGAGCGAGGAAAGATTTGCAAAAGCCTCTTCCAAGTGTCCCCACACTTTCATTTTAAGTCTCTGACTTGGAAGCGGCTTTTCCAAGTCTCTTCACCTCACTTTAAAGAAAAGTGTGGGGAGATTTGGAAAAGGCTTTTGCAAGTCTCTTCCCTTCTTCTTTCAGTCCCCAATCTTGGAGATTTAAAAGCAAAGCAGCAGGAAGTTTGACAGGTGGGGGTCCTGCCCACCTGTCAAATGTGGCCCACTAGGCAGATCATATTAAGGATCTGGCCCATGGAGCCAAAGGGGTTTCTCTGAAATATGTCCTGAAATATGTCCTGGTTGCCGTGTCCATCGCCTCTGTGCAGCTGCTGGGGGTCCACCATCCTGGAACAGCCCACCACTATCAATGTCTACCCCAGGTCTCCCTCCCTCCCTCCAGGACTCCAGCCTTAAGAGTGGTACATGGCTGAGAAGCCACCATTTTCAAGTGTCCACAATATCCTAGAGCAGGGCTGCACAACCTCTTTCAGCCCAAGGGTTGCACTCCCTTCTGGGGAATCTTTCAGAGGGCCACATGCCAGTTGTAGGTGGGGCCAGAGGTAAACGTGTGTGGACAATGGAAGTATATGAATGTACAAAGAAAGAGGCCTGGAGGGTCGCATTTGGGCCTGGGCCTGAGGTTCTCCTCCCCTGTCCTGAAGTGATGCTCCAGGGTCATTGTGGGTAGACACAATGGGACAGCTTGCTGGGCAGCTGCTCTCTCTGTCTAATATTTCAGATTGCTCTGTTATTTTTTTTAAAAAACACTGTACTGTATGTTGCTTTGAGGATGGCTTTGGCATAGGAAAAGCAGGATATAAGTCACAAAATAAATACATAGTGTTTTATTTTTAAAATGCCTAAATTGTAAAAAGCATTTCACAACAGCTGGTGGGGTAGGGAAACAACCCTAGCCAAATATATAAAATATAAGCAAGCAAAAAGTCAAACATTTCAAAGAAACTCTTAGCCAGATTTTCTAGTGCTTCTCACCTCAACATAGGCGGATGCCTCCCACCGTCCTGATTTTAGGAGCTTGGCTTCTGACTATACACCAAAATAAGGTTCATATTTTCCTTTTTTTTTTTTTTTCAATAATTTTTATTCAAATTTTCATAAAACATACAAGACAAAATCATAAAACATTCAAAGACAAAAAACAAAATCAAAAATAGTTAAACAAAAAGAAAAAAAGAAAAAAAAAACAAAAATAAAAAATAAAGAGTAAAATATTGACTTCCCATTTGTCAAAGATCAAATCAGTTATAAGTCTATAATATATAGCAATCCTGTCTCTTAAGTCATATTATAAAATCACTTTCCTCCAGTAGTTATCTTACTTAATCATCAAATCTCATAAACATTACTTTATTCTTTCCACAAAAAGTCAAAGAGAGATTTCAATTCTTTAAGAAATATATCTATCAATTTTTTTTTTCAGATAAGCATATCGATTAATCCATCTCATTACTAATTATGATAATCTTATTGTCATAACCATAGTCAAAATAAACATTTCAATTAATCCATCACATCAGAATCTGTTAGGTTCAGTAATTTCAGTAGCCATTGTTCTATTATCTCTATTAGTTCCATTTTCCATCTTCCATCTTCAGTAGTCTTGTTAAGTCCAGTAATTTCAATATCCAATCTTCCATTATCAGTATTCCATAATAATCTTGCTGTCAAAGCCATAGTCATATAGTAAGAGTCTGATGGGAATTACCTCTATCCCAAATATTTTCTTGCCATCCATTCTGAATAGGTTGCTGAAATACTGCTGTAAAATCATATCTCTGTTCTTTTTTTCAAAATACACTGGGTCATCTCTTAAAAGTTTTTCCATTGTCACATGGCTGCAGTTAATTCCATAGATTTTCTCTATATTGGGCTCCATCACATCATTCCAGTCCAGAAGATAATCCATGCCATTGATAACTTTATCTCTAGAATCTTCATTAATTTCTTCAGAGATAACATTGAGTTCCAAACAATAGATTTTATTTCTAAAGTCCATAGACTCCAAATCTTGTTCCTGTTCCACGTTTGTTCCAATCTCCGGGATCTCCTCTCTCACAGGGACCCCTATTCCAGTCTCCAGGGTCTCCTCTCTCACAGGGACCCCTGTTCCAATCTCCGGGGTCTCCTCTCTCACAGGGACCCCTTCCAGGGTCACCTCTCTCACAGGGACCCTTATATCTTTAATCTCCTGCTTCATTTTACTCAATTCAATTTTCGTTATCTCAATCTCATCCATTATTTTCTGAAACATAGTTATTTCCAGATTCTCAGCCACTTTCTTAATTGCCATTTTAAAAGAAAAATATAGGAAAACCACTTCTTATTTCAGCAACAATTGGGTTAATACTCCAAACTTGGTGACATCACAGTATAAACAGAGCAGACAGCCTTATCTCTCCAATAGTTAAGTAAACAAAATGCAGTTCCCAGGATCGAAACAATTAATGGCAATCGTCAAGAAACAGATTCGTCAAAATAAAATAGACCAAAAAGAGAGTAGTCTCAAAACAGTATAATATTTTTCAAAATAAAAATCTGGGATAGAAATCCCTCTTCTGTGTGTATCTTTAGAATGCAAATCCAGGACAGCTTTTTGCAACAAAAACAGAGATAAGCTATTAATTAGTGCGTAGCAGAGAGAAGTTACGGCTCCCCAGTGAGATGTCAAAAACCGATCAATCTGGCAAATCTCTTTTAAACAGCAACAATTTAAGTCAAGTAAAAGAAAAATATAGAAAGAAGGGTGCTTGCCTGTTAATGCGTTCTCTCTTAGAAGATAAGATGAACGTTCGCTTTAACAGATAGAGCTTGCTGTTGAAAATCCGTCCCACCTTCGTCGGCTGGACCTCGTCCCATAAATTAATGAGATCTGGTCGTCCCAACAAAAATAGGCTTTGAGGTTAATCTCTTCGTTTCTCCCTACCCGGGAGAAGTTTAATCAGTCAAAAAAAAAGAAAAAACTGACTGATATATCTGAATAAGCTTCTTTTGAGGCAGGAGCCCGTCTCAAAAGCAGGCACAGGCTAAGTCACCCTTCCCGGAAGTCCATATTTTCCAAAGCTCCCACTCTTATCACCTATGTCCAGGTTTCCAGAAAAGTACATTACACTATACTTACAGAAACTCAACTTTATTTTGCAAAATCCCATTGTCAGTGGTGAGAAAAAATGCCGCCCACAGAGTTTTAACGTTTAAATGGTTACCTGATAACTATCCATACTGATAGCTCAGGAAAGGCAAAGCAAATGGTGAATTTGAGATAAATAGTAATTAAGATAAGAACGGTAAAGCACTTCATCCACTAAAATGTCCTACAAAAATATATTTTTATTTTTTATTCAGAACAGAGAGAACACACCATCATTCTGAGCATCCAAATATTGCACCCAAATTTCCCCTTGCAAGCAGCTCCACTGAACCCTATCACCCTTGAATTTAACCAAAATTCAAAAACTAGTTCTGAGATTTGGCACAAGGACTTAAAGTGGGCTACGCTAATGACTAAAACAGCCATAAATTAAACAAGCATAGGAATATAAAAACATTGTAGTGCCTCAAATTTTAGTAAAATCCAAAGTAAATCCCCACCAGTCAAGCCATCCCACCCTTTCTCAGAGAGACTGAGCACTGTTTATTTATTTATTTATTTATTTCATTTGTTAGTCGCCTCATACCCAATGGTCTCTAGGCAACTTACAGCAGATTTAAAAACATGCAATATAAAAACCTAAAATCCAAACTATATATATGCAGAGAGGGAGAGTGCAAGATGGCAAGCTTAAAAATGGACACTAAAAATATAACAATACAGTAAACAACTTCTGGAAACATCCCCCCTGTCCCCCAATAGGGATGATAAATAAAATTACTATCTTAGGAAAGGCTGATAAGATTTGATAGGTCCAGTGTGAAGGGAGCTCTTATGGCACCCACACGCTACCCTCAACTCATTCTATATTTGCAGTAGTACAATACAGGAACCAAAAGCCTGATGGGTTCTGCCTTGCAGTATCCCAAGTAAGAGTGTTTCCCAGAGGCTTGTGCATCATCAGCGTCCTCTGAATCATTATCTCTACGGTTGCCAGGTCTCTGGTTTTTGCCCGGAGACTCTGGATTTTTAGGTGCTATCCAGCTGAGTCAGCTTAATCTCTCAGCTTTCATTTAAAAAGAAAAGTAAGTTTCTAGATGGTCTGGTTCTCAAGGTTTACACCAAAAAGTCAGCCCCTCCCACAACTTCAGTTAAATGAGCTCATAGCTGGCTGCTCTAATCCCACCCTTTCAGGTTTGTAGCCAATAAGTGAAGTCAGGGTTGTGATTGACAAGGCAGTAGCAAGATCTCTTTCAAAGTCAGAAAACTTGCTTTTTTCCTGCTTTTCTGAAAATCTCATAAATTGAGTAAGTATATAGCTTTCAATCTTTTTCTCTCTTGTGTGCAGTAGAGTCAAACAAATTTAAATTTCCCTGGGCTGTTGAAAAGGGCAGTGTTTTGAAAACCTTCCCAATATGAAGCTTTAATCCAGTACTTGCTTTTCTGGGAGTAAAGCTGCAATGCTAATCCCACATACCCAGAGTAAACCCCATTGAATTCAGTAGGACTTACTTTTGAGTAGACATGGTTAGGATTGTGCTGTAAATTGATGGGACTTTTGACCAACTGGTTTTGACAAACTATTATATGGGGTGTATGTATTTTTACATTTCCAGTGTGTGTATATATATGGACTCTTTCCAACATCCCTAAGAGGTAGGGTTGCAAACTAGAAACCAAGGCAGCTCACAATAAGAAATAAATCCCTTTAAAATCCAATAACCATAAAAACAAGTATAAACAGTTACAAAACAGCTTAAAGTGGTATGATTCTGATTTTTTGGGTTGGGTGAATGAAGTTCCTTATCACTTGAGGTTGCAGTTCTGTGCACTCTTTCCTGTTTGAGTAAGTCCCATTGAATACATTGGGACTTGCTTCTAAATAAACAAATGTAGGATTGCACTACAAATATCTTTATAGGTTGTGTAAATAACAAACATCTTTGACATGCACAGTTATATAAATATTTCTTCATATTATGTCCTGATAAGTATCTGATTTCACACTATGGTTGGACAGTATTACTTCCTCTACATTTTCAGTGTGGCCTTCTTCCTTCGGGTGGTCATTGTTCCCCTCTGTTGTTTTTGTTGGAATGTATGAGGTTCAACTCCAACTTGGTCGATTGAGGCTGCATGGGGTTAATAAGGGTAGCTAGAGAGCTTGATGTCTTGCTGGTTGAGGCTATACCTATCCCTTTGATCCTGCCGTCTCTTCCCTTCCTGCTAGGCTGATAAGCAAAGGAATGTTGATCCCAGTTCCTTCCCGCCTTTCTCAGTGTTCTCTTTCTCTCGAGAGGGGAGCAGGCATCTTCTCTTTGTCTCTCCTCTCAACCAGGATGAGGGCGAGTACTGGGACCAGTGCTCATTGCTCCAGCATAGCTAGTTAGCTAGATATAGAACTCTTTCCTATCAAGCATGTACTTCCAGAATAAAGTAGTTGTTTCTTATTTTAAAGCTTAAAGTCTCTGTCTGACTAATTAGCAGGGAAGGTAGAATCTTAGCAAACATTCAAACACATGCACACTAAGCTCGTTCAATATTCTCAGTTCCGCAGCACAACCATCCTCTGCTACGCATCTCAATAGAGAAATTCCAACAGTTTTCATCCTGAGGAGCAGATTAGGCTGAGAGATGGTGAGTAGCCCATGGTCACCAAGTAAACGTTATAGCTCATTTCCATTTTAAAAAATTAATTAAACGATTTACATGCAGGCAAAGTTTATTAAATAGATCCACACAAGACATTTAAAACACATCCAACTTGCATTTAAAGCACATGACTTCCCCTAAAGAATCCTGGGAAGTGTAGTTTCCCCCTCAGTTATAGTTCTCACCACCCTTAATAAACTAGTTCCCATGATTCTGTGGTGCAATTTATGTGCTTCAAATATGTGTTGAATGTGCTTTAAATGAATGGTGTGGATCTGCACTAGGTATGATGTGCATTCATTAGTGAATTGAAAAGAACAATTTTAAAAGTTGTTTTTAAACAGGGGAAGGGTTGTAGCTCAGTGGTAGGGCATATGCTTTGCATGCAAAGGTCCAAAATTAAATCTCTGGAAAAGACTATTGCCAGGAATCCTGCCGAGCCAATGCTAGTCCATGTCATCAGTACACAGCTAGATGGCACCAAATGGCCTGAGACAGTATAAGGCAGATTCCTTTGTTCCTAAAAATGGAAAGAGACCCAGGGTCCACAGTGACTCTAAAATTTATTTACGTATTTTATTTACAACATTTATATACCACTTTATTATAAAAAAATCTCAAAGCAGTTTACAGAAAGAATTAAAACAATAAAATTATTGGCAAAAAGAGTTAAAGACAGGCATTTAAAACATTCAAAATAATAAAACCAACAATGAGTTAAAAACAGATAAAAATACAGTGGCTTCTACATGCTTGCAAACATGTTTTAGCAGGTGCTGAAAAGGGTACAATGAAGGTGTCTGCCTAATGTCAATACGCAGGGTCAATGTCAAAGCATAGGTGCTGCTACATTAAAGGATTGATTTCTTACAAGAGCAGAACAAGTACTATGTGGTACCCATAACATGGAAAGCACACCTTAAATCAGCAACCAGTGCAGATTTCAGAGAAGAGGTATTATGTGCTGATAGGATCTCACTCATGTCAGCAATTGTGCCACAGCATTCTGCACCAACTGCAGCCCCTGGGTCAGGTTGTGCTGCATGGGGATTTCTGTAACCTTGGCTGACTGGCTCCCAGGATTTTTTTCGTTTTGGTTAAGAATCCTGACTGGTTGTAGATGCTGAGTTTTCTGCCTTACTCACAGGAATCTTGTTGTGGTTGGTATCATATTGCATTTAGGAAATCATCACTGTCTTTCCCTTTTCTATTTGCATTTCATTTAACCTCACTCCCCTTCATCCATAGAAGCAACAACAGTGGTATCCATGCACTCAGCTCAACGCTCTTAAACCCACGGATGATGCACCTTGTTGTTTGCATGACAGTTTGTTTCTTGCCCAGTAGTGGTAAAAGAGAATTCACATACTGGGCAGCATAGCTGCAATTGTTGTTCCCAAGCTGCTGTCTATGAAGATAGACCAAACCACGTGTGCTTTCTCTCTGTCAATTATTATTCATTGGAATTGGGTTGGCTATCAAAGTGAGTTTATAGCAGCCCACAGGGGAGACAGAAAAGAATAGAGAATCTTACTCATTTCTCAGACCTCTTTCTGAAGTGAAGGGTCAAATCTGTAAAGAAAGTTGGAGCAGCCATGTTAAAAGGTAGGGGCAGGGCAGTCCAGGCAGGGGGTTGCCAACCCTACTTGGATATGGATATCTTTGCAGATATGGATATATTTCCCTGGTCAAGCTTTACCAACAACACAATCTGAACCATATCTACTTTGAAGTAAATCCTATTGAGTTCTATGGGGCTTAGTCCCTTAGTAAGTGTGTTTAGAATTGCAGCTCTTTGGGGGCAGCCATCGTTACTCCTGAGTGCTCCCATCTAACATCTCCATAACACTAGGCTCCTATTTTCCTACAATGGCCTTCTGGTGACTGTCCTGTCCTGAGGGCACTTAAACCTTTGTTGCCAGAAGCAAGATGGCTAGATTAGATGTTCCCTCCCCAGGCTCCATCTTTTAGCTAAGATTTCTATCTTAATTTCCAATCAGAGAAATGTTTTTGTTTGAACTGTATGCACCAAGCAACTGTGGTTGATGCTTAATGTATCATGCTTAATGACATCACTTGGGTCTGCCCCGGGACAATCATTTGGGACCACTCCATGACATCACTAGGGCCCGCCCCCAAAATCCCAGGGTTTGGGATGCTTCTGACCTGGCAACCTTAATTGTCTCACTTCATGTGTAGAAAGGCTCTAGCCAGATGAAAAAGGTCACACATGACTTTGAGTAACACCACCTAGGAAGAGTGGCTAATTATGCAAAACAAATGAACAAACAAATAAACAACCCACTATGCTTCTCTTAATCTGGCCGGCAGCCTTCTTGCACAAACAGAACCTGTAGCTGTTTCAGCAACACATATAATTAAGAACTGAGCCAGTGTGGTATAGTGGTTAGAGTGTTGGATTAGGACCTGGGAGACCAGGGTTTGAATCCCCACTCAGCCACAAACTCACTAGGTGACTTGGGGCCAGTCACTACTTCTCAGACTAATCTACCTCACAGGGTTGTTGTGGGGATTAAATGAGAAGTGGAAGAATCATGTACACCACCTTGAGCTCCTTGGAGAAAAGGTGGGATATAAATGCAACAAACAAATAATAAGAAAGGGAACAATAAAATGAAATTAGTGTGGCCCCGTGCAAGGATGACATTCTAGGCATATAGACATAAATAACTAAAGAATCCAGAGCACTACAGAAAGGCCTCTGCAACATTTGTGTGTGTGTAACCTGCCTCTCACTTGTTCCATAGCCATACACACACATAGATACTCTCTCTCTCTCTAGTTTGACGCTTCATGGAGGGAATCTTGCCAAGTCACAAACATCTCAGACATCTAACATGGCCCAATGATAAAAGTGCTGAACACAGCTTTTAAAATATGGGCTATTACACACACATCCAGTGTTGTTTAAATTGTTATCAAACCTTCAGGCCTTTCAATGCATGCTAGGAGGACATGTGTAAATCAAGAGTTAACCACTTTAAAGAGAGAGAGGAGTGGCTGCAGGCTTTCTGCCATAGGCTTCCCCTTTGTGGCTTCTCACATCCCAGACTTGGAAAATATGAGCTGTGATACTGAGAAAGGTAAGAAGCCAGCAGAGCCCCATAGTGATAAATGAGTTTGCATCATCTGTCATTAGAACTTCCTGCCAACAGGGTCATTCCCTATTAAATTACCACTTGTCAATGTTTAAAATACTGATTGATAAATGACCGTGCCAAAACTGATAATACAACAGCTTTTCTTTTCAAATATTCTTGGTTACTACATTCTGCTACTTCAAGATACAGATAGAACTAAGCAAGGGTTTTCTCTCCTCCCCCCCGGCCCCCATCTTCCAACTGCTTTACTGAAGCACAATTTAATCGAATGCAAAACTAACAGGTACTACATAATGATTGGTCCTGATATACATTACATTCTGGTCCTCCTGCCAAAATAAACCTACCGGCGATTGAGCGATAGGGGCAGATCCAAGTTTCGCATTTCATCAAATGCTAGTAATCTGTTTTATCAATATAAACTGCATTTTAATGAAAAAAATCTTTTCTTCAGTACACTTCACTTTTAATGCCCCAGAGTGTAATAATTCGTTCATGCTGTAGAACAAGAATGTTTTACAAGACCTTAACCCTCAAGAGAAATTTCTCTGTAAATACAAACAACTTTTATGGGAATGCACTGTATGCAACATGACGAGAACCCAACATAATAAAATTAAGTAGGCTGCATAGAGGATTCAGCTGCAGCATGCTTTGGAACTAGCAAAAGGCTAATGTAAGATCTCAGCTGAGTTTTGAACATTAGGTAAAGGAAAGCAGACAAAACCATTTTTCCCTAATCAAAATATGTTTTAAGGAAGAAGCAAGCAACTATTGCAGTGAAAACTATTCCATGGAGGAAATGAATAGTAACTTGCAGTGGAGGTGCTGTGGCAATACTTGCTTAAGAAGTTAGTGTGAGGTGGATGGGTGGCCTGAAGCAGGAGACAGAAGGACAAGAGTAGAAAATGAGGAATTGATGGCAAGGTATGCAGGGACTGCTTCTGTGTCTGCATGACATCACTTATCTATGCGTCGTCTCCATTTGACAAATGGCACAAAATGGAAAACGGTGATTCTCTGCACCAGGTCTGGCTACATCATACAGTTTGCTACTTGTATTTCTACCTCCATTTTGTTCTGCTGCTTCAATCAGGAGCATCTCAATTAGTCATCAGGCACTTTTCACTATTTGGGGACAGAGTGTCTCTCATATCACACTTATACTGAATCTGAATTTCTTATTCTGTCCCTATTAGCCCTTCCCATAAAAGAAGCATGGTTTAAAGATATATGAATTTCCTCATTTTTTTTCAGAATTTAAAGCAACCAATGTGTATATTACCAACAAGTTGTGTTAATGAAAAGAGCTCTCATCTTTTAACCTGAGTTCTCTCATCTGTTCCTTTTTATCTATTATTCTGTGCTGTCATTTGGCTAATATATAGATTTTAAGTGCCTGAGGACACATTTAACTTTTAAAGCAACTTGGTAAAGAAGGAAGCTGTACACCTTCCTCTGTTCACAGACATCCATGTGAAGTAGGACCTCTCTCTCTCTCGGAGAGCGTTGTTAACTTTTCCTGCCTAGAGGAGGTGGCAGTAACATGGATGGACAAGCGTTGTCAGTATTTTATATATTATTTATTTATTTTATTATTTGATTTATATCCCACCCTTCCTCCCAGCAGGAGCTGGCCCTGGATTTCTAAATGAACTCCCAAACATGCTCTAAATCATTGGTAGCCAATGCGATGCTGTCCATATGTTGCTGGGCTGCAGTTCCCATTGTCCCTGGCCACCGGCCTTGCTGCCTGGGGCTGATGGTGGTTGAGGTCCATCAACACCTGGAGGGAACCACATCAGCTACCCCTGGCTTAAATAATAGCAAACTTTGATGTGACATCTATATGGAATTGCTGTCTTAATATGTGTGCATATATTGGAAAACTTTCAGTTGTATTAGAAACATCCATGTAACTTGTTGAAATGCAAGTCTTCTAAAAATCTAGCTGCAGTTCACAGGGTCGATCACGTCTAACCAAGTTGCACAAAAGGTGTATTCTGATAAAGGGCCAGTTCACACAGTGAGGCCCTTGGCATGAGAGCAGGTGCAATGCTGAAACTGTTGCAGTGGAACTTCAGTGGGAATTAGGTTGCACATGAATAGTGCTGGCAACAATCTCTGTGGTCAATGTAGTGGTTTTGCCAAGTGCTGCTTTATTTATGAACATCCCAGTTTACATCAGCATTTGTCCATGCAATCACAGGCATGCAACTAACTGTAGCTGCTCACAGGGAAGGAAAAGAGCTTGCATGAAATGATCCTAAAGGTTTTTAAGTGTATAAACCTATGGAAATACTTTCATACAACTCAACATTTTTATTGTTTATTTTTATACAGTTTTTTGGCCCTGTGTGACACCAGAACTAAGGACACACCTTACAATGAGTCAATCGCTTGGGTAAGAAGATTCTTTTTTTTCTTGTCTCTGATTGCTATTTCTTTTTCTTTTTTCCTTTTTAAGAGCACTAGTCCAGGAAGGTGTTGTTTGTAAACATCCATGAACAGAATAATCTAAGGCCAACATTGTTAGGTCTGGTCCTCAGAACTGACACAGAGAGAGTACACCAGGTATGACACAACTGCAATTTTTTTTTAAAAAAAGCAAGAAGCAATTTAGCATTATTGTATCATCCTTACTCTCTAAAGGATACAAAATTATACAGTTTCAGAGGGAGTATATTTTCACATACAATTACATCTTTTCAAGTCACTACTAAGAACTTAAATCAAATACTACCTATCACACAACAGTATCACCACCATCATTTCCTCTAATAGCAAACTTGTGGCTGTTGACCTATTGGTTTGGAAATAAAACCAGGCCATCCAAAAATAAGGGAGTTGTTTCTAAATCCTGGGCCAGTGTTGTTTAACATCTTTATAAATAACTTGGATGAAGGAGAAGAGATGCTCAAATCTGCAGATTACACCAAACTGGATAGAGTAGCTAATGCCTTAAAAGACCGAAACAAGATCCAGGATGATCCTGACAGAGTGCAGAATTGGACCAAAATTAAAATGTATTTCAACAGAAACAAATGGAACATGTTGTATAGGGAAAATCAGATGCATAAATACAAGATGGGTGATACCTGACTTGAGAGTAATATGTGTGAAAAGGATTTTGGGATTTTAGTAGACTATGAGCTAAGCATGACTCAGCAGTACTCAGTATTCAGCTAAATCCTACTCAGAATAAACCTTTTGAATTTAATGATCTTAAGTTAGTCATGTCTATTAACTTTAATGGGTCTACTCTGAGTAGGACTAGCATTGACTGCCACCTACAGAGTCATGATCACAAGAGGTAATAGCACTGCTCTGTTTTGCATTGATCAGAATTCACCTGTAGTACGGCACTCAGTTCTGGGCACCACAACTTGAAAAGGACATAGACAACACTGGAACATGCCCAGAGGTCTCCAGGCCCCACATTATGAGGAAATGGTGAAGAAGTCTGGTATGTTTAGCATGGAAAACAGATGATTGAGGCGATATGATAGCCATCTTCAGATATCTGAAGGGCTGTCACATAGATTACGAAGCAAATTTGTTTTCTGTTGCTCCACAGGGTAGGACCTGAACCAATGGGCATCATCATTCTAAGTATATATTTCTGTTTTATATAATAGGGCACATGTGAATCTTTGGTTAAGAAAAACTATAAACAAATCTTATTTATTTTCTGAAGTGGAACGCTACGTGCTCCCCTGTTATGTGGCCCAGTTCTAGGATCAAATGTGATGCATTAGTGTATTTTTTTCTTTACTTTGTAGACCCAATAGTAACTTACAGTGATGACTTATATAACAAATCATGGTCATATTCTTAACAGCACTGCCTTATTGTTTCCAGTTCATCTCTCCCACATATACAAATGAAAATCATGTTAACAGCAATAAAAACGAAAAAGGTCAAAGTAAGGAAGAAAAAAACTCACCTTGGTTATTTTGCTATTCATATTTTCCCCCACCCCAACATCTCTGCAAAATTATTCATTTTTAAAAAGGCATTCAAATGACTGTCAGTCATGCAAATAATCACTTACTTAGACTGTATGAGTTTGGTTTGGATAAAGCAAATTACCATTTGAAAATAACTCGAAAAACACTCTGGGCAAAGAGCTTGCTTTATGAATCTAAGTTTGGCCATGATATTTCTTAACCTTTTTCTCCTTTCCATTCAGCTAGATTTCACTAGAGTTATACAGACTAAATTAATAAACTGCATTCAGTTGCCACAGGTGCATTCCAGATTTATTTAACACATGATTTTGTTGGGGGGAGGGGAATAACAGCAACTATCAGAAGCTGAAAATCCACAACTTGAGTCATGAATTGTGTGTTTGGTAAGAACTAAATCCTTGGCACCTTGGGTTGAGGTTTGTTTTTATTTAGAGCCAGGAACCATAACTGGTTAATAAGCACAAGAAATTGTATCCAACACTGTCCATGTGCGAGGACACAATGGGACTTCAACTTCCTGTCCTCCCCCCTCCCCCCATGGCCCCTTCCTTCAACTATAAGGCCAAGTGAATTTGTTACACTTCCAAAAATCTAATCCAGTCATTTCCAAACTAGGAACTGGGACAAAAGAAGCCTTATACTATGTCTGACTGTTCCCCAGCATCTACCCACCATAGCCCAATGAGAAAACTGAGTGAAGACCCTCTGGTGATGATGAACCCAACACATTTAAGGAGAGGCAAACCTTCCAGTATTGTCCATTTTGGCTAGCAGTAGCTCTATGGGATCTCAGACAAAGGTCTTTCATCACATCACCTGCTACCTGATGTTAAGAAGCAGTGGAGGTAAATCTAAAAGAGGCTGCCCATTATGCCCCTTGTAGGGTTCAAAGTTCTGTGCTTACCTCTTTCCAATCAGAAGATTCATACAGAGAGGGGAATTGACATTCCACTGTATGTCAATCCTTAGTACCACACACTATAAAAACACACAGATAAACAGGCAGGTGGGGGGAAAGATTATACATACCCAGCCATACTCCTCCAATTCAATTTGGGGGGCCCTGTGGCTGCTTTGAATTTTTAAAAACAACCACCACCATAGGAGATCCAATAACAGATCTTCCAGTGCCTCCTCTTGACTGGGCCTCAGCTACTAGCAAATACCAATCTAATCAAGTTTACCTGGTAGTGTGTTCTCAAGTGAAATGCTATTCCTACTGTCAACTGAAGTGCTTTTTCCACACCCAGCTTCATTTCACCTTGGAACAAGCAGGACTAGTTGATTTCAGTGCAGCTTCAGCTGTGAATAGAGCGAAGGATGAAGAGGGGAAAGCATGTTCCTTGCAAATGAATAACTGAGGAACTGAGGTAGTGGTGGAGGAAGATAATGCATGTGCTTCTGTGGGGAAGAGCTTCATCTCTGAGGACCTCAAAAGAAATCTGATGTCTGATCATATATTCAGAATATGCATTGACTGTTGGCAGGATGGGCACAGTTGGCATTGCTTACAAATAGCCCTGGCTGAATCATTTCATATTTTTCTCTTCTTGAGTAGCTGAGTTCCACACCAGAAAATGTATCAGCAATGTAATACTTCCCGTTTTTCAGACATACGAGTCAATGAAAAATTGTAGGTAATAACCATCAGTATAAAGTGAACTGAGACAATATATATGACACAGAACAGAGAGAAGAAAGTCAAAAGCTACCAACCTGCTCACATCAGGGAACTTCATTGGAAAATAAAGGACTTGGCACTTTGGTCTGATTAAAGTTTCCAGATGCTTAGGTCTATGGTCAGGCATCAGCTTCATAAACTTTCCAATAGACGTTAGAAATGACTCCATATTATAAATAGAGTTGAAGACCACAACATCAGCAACCAAACTAGTGAAAAAGAAGGTAAATTGTTAATTTATAAATAATTAATACAACTTAATGGGCTGGATGCAAAGGTGTCCTACTGCTAGCAGAAGGGCTGTTTCCAACTTAATGGAAGAGTGTTGCACACAAAAAGTGACCCCAAATCCCAAGGACATCTTTCACTGGGACAAGCTCTTTGTATAAACTTTTGCTATTCTCAGTATATATAAATTCATTCTCAAGACATTTTTTATAACCCGCTAGAGTTTGCATGCTGCATCTTTTACTTTACTTATTTAGGTTTTTTATATTATAATGCAAACTCGAAACAATGTAATGATGTATTGCAAGAAATCTGGTGCTAGCTCTTCCACAAGAGATTGTGGAACAGCACTATGGTGCTTTTCCTACATGTGCAAAGTGCTGCTTACATTACCTATCTTGTCCATACAACAGCCCTGTAAGGTAGGCTGGTATTAGCATCCTCGCATTACAAGCTGAGAATAGAAATGTAGCTTTCCAGAGGCCGGCAAGTGAATTCATGACTGGGAGGAGTGGTAATTGAATGGGAGACTTCTCAAATCTCAACTTATTCTATCCCTGTTCAGATGTTATGCCTGAAAAGGAAATAGAAACCTGAGTAGGGGGCATGTACATCATCCCCATTCCCAATATCCACATGTGCACTAGGTCCCACGTGCTTCACCCTCAACCTTCCAGCATTGAGCAGGAAGATCTGAAAGGGGCTTCTAAGAACATTCAACCAAATGCACTTACAAGTTTCCATGTGATCGGGGACACTGCCTTATCAGTGTTCCAGACTGTGCTGAGGCCTCTCAGCAATTTACCAGGTGCTTAAAAACCCCTCTCAGATATTCCTGCTTAATGTGAGAGAGTTAAGAGTATGTGGGGTCCAATGCATGTGGGGATATTGGGAGTGATGTGCATGCTCTTGTTCACATTCCCTGTTTAGGGACAACACCTTAAAAGAGTTTCTGTTAACCACCACACTACACTTGCCCCCAAATTCTTGTGTGCATTAGAGGAATCAGAAGTATTTCCAAACTGAGCAAAATAAGATAAATATTTTAGAATCAATTCAGACTTTTTAATACATACTCAAACCACCATGTGTGACATTCCTTCCAGCAGATCTTAATAGAACCTTTTCTTATGCAGCTGAAAGCATTCATAACTATAAGCCAGCCATACCATACGTACCTTCTCATCACAAGTTTTTTTCCTTAAAAGGTAACAATTTTAATCTCAGAATTCTGAACTATACCAGAACAAATGCAATACTGCAATAGAAGTTAAGAAATATTTCATGGCAAGTTGGTTTTCTCATTGTGTCAACTACTCTCCTAGACGGACAAGAAGTAAGTGTCCCTGGCCTCTCCCTGGCCTCCACGAATAGGCTGTGTTAATGCATAATGCTAAGCCATAGTTCGTTCAACAAACTACAACTTGTCCAACATATGAGAAAATAAGCCAAGGCTTATTTCTCTAAAGCTTGGTTTGTTTTTGAACTGCTATTGCTTTGTGCCTTGGGGTAGGATGGTCAAACAAGCCATGGTTAAGCAATGCTGGAGGTCAGATATAATGTCAAACCATAGTTAAAATAATGGTTTGTAAGTAAAAAAATAAACCCATGGTTTGTTTGCCAGGCTACTAAAATGATCAAGAGGATGGAATGACTTCCCTGTAAGGGAAGGTTGCAGCATTTGAAGCGTTTCAGGGTAGAGAAAAGGCAAGTAAGAGGTGACATGACAGAAGTTATAAAATTATGCACGGCATAATTTTCTCTCTCTCTCATAACACTAGAACTCATGGACATCAAATGAAGGTGAATGTTGGAAGATTCAGGACAGACAAAAGAAAGAACTTATTCAATCAGCTATACAGTTAAACTATGGAATTTGATCCCACAAGAGGCAGTGAAGGCCACCAACTTGGATGACTTTAAAAGAGGATTAGACAAATTCATGGAGGATAAGGCTATCAATGGTTACTAGCCTTGATGGCTATATCTGCCTCCATAAGTGGAGGTGATGTGCTTCTGAATAAAGGTTGCTGGAAACCACAGGAGGGGAGAGTGCTCTTGCACTCAGGTCCTGCTTGTGGGCTTCCCATGGGCAACTGGTTTGCTACTCTGAGAACAGGATGCTAGACTAGATGGGCCATTGGCCTGATTCAACAGGCTCTTCTTATGTTCTTATGTTTCTAGGCTGTGTCTGGATGTTCAAACAAATCACCTTTTGGCTAATCAAACTTTGGCTTAACATTATGTGTGAACCAGACCACAGATTGTCACTTTTGCAAGGTGCACAAGATTCCTGCATTGGATCACTGCACTGAGCAGGGGGTTGGACTCAATGGCCTTATAGGCCCCTTCCAACTCTATGATGTTATGATAAGATCTGCACATGCAGTCTATACTGTGCAAAAGCGGACAGCAGAGATCTCATGTTTGGCACTTACATGCATTATTTGCCTAAGCTATATAATCCTCTATATAATATAGAGGTGAGGGGTAGCAGGCACAGTCCTCAATTACCACCACCCCTTTCCAGTGTGTACATTTCCACCAGTTAGATTATCTAACACAGGGTTAAAGTCATTCCTCCTCCTAATTCTCACTGCTTCGTAGACAAGATAGAAAACTGACACTGCCCACAAAAACAGCAAGACTCAGCAGGAAAAGCAAGAAAATATTTGAACAGAACTCTAATGCTTTTCAGCTCGACAACTGGTGTGGAACCATTTTTGAAATCTCATATTTTTCCAAACATTTTTAACAACATGTTTTCTTTCAGCTACAACAACCAGTGAACTGATCTATTTCTTTTGCTTTTAACTAATAGCAGGGAACAAAAGGGACAAAAAAGTTTACCTTTTTGTTTCTGTCAAAACTATGTGACAGGCAGCCACATTTTTGATCCACACATTTTTTAAAAAAACATTCTGTGGTCTGTGTGCTATAGCTTTGTGTATGATTGTCAAAACAGAAATCCAAACACTGAAATTCAATCAATTAAAAGGGGGGGGAGAAATAACACATGCTTACTTAGCATCTCTCTTAAGGGAAAACAGATTCTGTATAATAAAATACTCTTATAGTTGACATCTCCCACACTTGCACCTGGCTCACTAAAGAATATAATATGGAATATGGGATTTTATAATTGGACACTGTAACAAAATACTAAAGTGCCTTTTGAATTATGTCAATTGTGCTATTGTGCTACCCTGCTCAGATTTGAGGTTGGCTGCCCAACACTCAGCCCCAGATATTCCTATGAAGCTCTGAACCTTCCTAATGGCAAGCATCTCCTCTTTCCCCATTCCAAGATACTAGGACTAGGTCTCCTCCCACTTTTCTCCTTACGTAGCCCTGCGGAGCAGAGGTAGAATCAGGCAGAACCTGAGGAAGTGCTTTTGTTCTGATTAAATTAATAACTCTGATTAATTTCCATCAGACACAGCTCACCTACCCCTAATTTATTTCCAGTTCAGGTTCTTCTTAGGAGGCCTGCCTAATTAACAGGCTTTTGGAAGGGGTGGGGAAGTTAATTTGGGTTGGAAGATATGTATCATTTTACAAGCCAAATTACCCCCCCACACACACACACACACAAACACACATCTTGTCCCTAAGAATCATTTAAGTTGTGAAAGGGGTGGGATTGCACTCCATTAAGCCCTAGACTGAAAGGAAGCCACCTGGAACATTGAGTGCTTATTCTTGCATTTTGCCTTCATGCTATTAGGGTTCCCTAGCAGCATGAGCATAACATGAATGTACAGGTCTTGGTTTTCCCATGTTGGGACAGGGGGGTTCTTTCCCTCTCCACACAACATGCAGAATCACCCTTTTCTGTATGGGGTTTGCTGTCCTAGTGGTCAGCAGAGGCCTACTCAACCACCTTAGTGGGGAACCTTTCTCAGCCCAAGGATCACATTCCTTTCTGGGCAAAGTTGTAGGTGCCACATGCTAGTGGCAGGCAGGGCCAGAGGCAAAAGTGGACAGAGCAAAGAATATAATTTTTACCTTTGTACAGTAGGCTAGTTTCTAGACACACTCAAACACCGCTCTCTGTCCTCCATCCAGGCAAGAAAGAAGCATGATCAGAGATAAGGACACCTTCTAGCTACTCAACAAGGGTAGAAAACAGGTTCTGGGTGGATGTAGCTGAAGAGGGGTGTGTGGCCTGGGGAAGGCCCCCAGGGCCAGAAAGGGAGGGCTGGGGGGCACATTTAGCCCCCAGGCCTGAGGTTATCCACTCCTGTATTAGAGGAAATGATGCTACCAAGGCATTTATGGGGGGGGAGGTTAAATGCAGGCTTATAATGCAATATTTTTTAAAAAATGAAAGGGGTGTATCCTTTTGCATTTTGTCATTTATATAAAAGATTGGGAGGACAGGAAAGACAGTTTGTATTTCCTGTTCCAATTAAGATTCCTTTCAAGAAGCTACACAACCAAAGAAGGCAATTGGTTTAATAGAAAGAATTTAAAAATACCCTCTCGGTTTTGCTTCTGAGTAAATATACTGTTGATATACCATGCCTTAGAAGCTACAGTTTTGATCGAGCCATGAGATTACACAGAAGCCTGCCCACCCACCACTGTGCTCATAGTTCTCAGAGGCATGGGGGGAGGGTTGCAGGCATCCACCACACACAGTTGCAGCTGATGTGTGATAAAAGTGCTCCTTACAACTTGGATGGATATAAAGAGAGAGACAACTAAGCAAGTCCAGGTTTAGAGAGCTTTCCCCAGGACAATTTGTTCTATAGGGCCCATTGAGGCTGAAGAGCCTCAATGATAAACTATCATGTCACAGGAGGAAAAGGAGAGCGTGGCTTAAGTGCAGATACTGTCTTCCCCCTGCTTGGGCCCCATAGAACAACCATTGACAATTTCAAAAGAGAATCCCCTCACAGTGCTGATTCCCTGTAGCAGGGTAGACAGACTTCAGGCGTACAGATTTTTAGAATCCAGGGTCTACCTACCAGGACGAAATGCAGAATAGCAGCTGGGATGGGGGAAGCAATGCCCTTACAGGGACATGCTTACTACAACCCTAGCAAATGTGCATAGAACTGCAGCCTTTGCATTAAGGAACAGGGTGCCTCTGGGCCCATGCTTAGCTCACGCATTTTATTTTAATTTTTAGTGCCAGAAATGAACTTGTGCTCCTTTCACACAAAAATCCCCAGATAGTTTCCTTGTACATGTTCTTTATTTCAGCAGTCCGATTTATAATTGATAGTCAGAAACCCCTGATTTATTGAAAATCATCCAGAGACATACCATTTCATCCCAATCTGCTTTCTGCCCACACCTGTCCTATAGGACGAAACTAAGAATATACTGCCTTCCAGATTGCCCTAGCATTTGCCAAGGTGCACAGGCAGGATGGGGGCTTATTGCACTCTCACAGTGTAGCTGCATTGCAGGAAGCAGATCTAGCATTTTTATGGCCTCAAAATACAAATCTGACCATTAATGAGGCTACTCATTGGAAAGGTCCCATAAGATCAAAGAAATGATGGCATCTTCAAAAGTAACACAGAGAGGAAAAAATGGTTTAAGATTTCATGATGCATTTCTTCCAGTAGCAATGATGAGGGGAATTTTATATAAGCTACTATTTGTTTTTAAGAACCATTTCATGGCAAAGCCATTTCATTATATTTTCAGAATACTGCTACTGAAAAACTGAAGCATTTTGCAAACGAAAGCAGAACGGCAGCTACAAAAAAGCTTGCGTATATAGGGATCATTATTTGTCTTTCATCTGAGTTACAATGCAAAGATGCAGATGTTATACATCCAGCTTTAAAATGCTCGATCTATGCTTATAATAATTCTAATAACAAATATGTGACATAGACCAAGTAAATGAATTTATATCAATTCAAGCCAATGCAGCGTTGCAGTTTCACTTTAGGTTTATATAATGCCTAATCACAAACCTTTTCAATGTAGCCATTATTAACTTCTTTCATTAACTTATATTCAGGAAATATGTTTGTTTTAAGTAACAATAAAGGGCCACAGCCTTTAAATGTCTGAGTGTTTTACCACTGCACAATTTGTGAATACGCAATGAAGAAACATAAGGATTTATCTGGTATGTTTAATATCCTCTCTCCCTAAAAACATTACTGCAGTACATTTTAATTTTTGTTTACTCCCTTGAAAACCTCTGTTTTAATTTTAGCTTGACGCAATAAAAGCTATTGCTAAGCCAGTGTTGATTAACTGTCCCTTTGTTAAGTGCTCTCAAAGCAAAAGCAGTGAGGTATATACTGAAAATTAGTGCAATTTACTGGAGTACAATAAGACACTCATAATAGTATCTAGGTATGCTTCTCATTCTGCAACCTGTGTATACTAAGGAACTTGATACTTTCATGCTGAACTGTGAGCATCTGTCTGTCTCCAAATAATGGAAACTGCATAGTATTCTGTGTGTGTGTGTCTGTGTGTGTAAAAGGGAAAAAAACCTCCTGAAGGCATGGGCGTAAAGATAGAAGAAAATAATGAAACACAAAGGCATGAGAGATGCACCTACCATGAAAGAATCTGGTTGTACCCGTATTGGAAGTCCCTGTCCTGACATTTCTGGACAGGATATGTCAATTGGTTCTCATGGAAGTAAAGGACCTTTTTCAGTTTGCCAAGGTCAGGCCGAAGGGCAACGAGTTCAGTCAGGTTAAGCACTGAGCTTGCAAAAAGGATCCTAAGAAACAAGGAAAGTAGTGTTTACTGTCTACAAGCCTGCTCAAAAGTATCACCCTTCACCCTTTCCCTCCCACTGCTCTCCCCACAAGAAAAACATAACCTCTATAGGGACACATCAGTGGCTAAGCCTTAATACCATGTAGCAGCATTCTAAGTTTTGATCTCTAAAAAACAGCTGCTAAGGACTCAAGTAGAAAAGCACTGAATCTCATTGGTTTTCTCAGCTCAGTTACAGAAAGATGCAAAGAAAAAAAAGAAAGAAAAGAGCTGGATGGGTTTTATTGAAAAACGCAAGAAAAGCTGTGTCTGAAGGACAAATGGAACAAAGATAAGGCTGACTGGGGAATACTTTGCTTGCCAGTTTCATTACACTTTACTTCTTTATGCAACCAACTACTGAAATTCAATATATGAGCCAGTATGGCACATGTTCATGTTATGACATAAAGCCTTTTGATTTATGCAATAGACATATCTACTGTGGTTTTTATTTTTTGTGTTAAGATTTCCTTTTCCTATTTTTATTAAATATTCTCTACAGCCTTCATTGTTTTGTTCATTCTGTCACATCTCTTACCACAATCCTAAGAGCAGTCAGTAAGATTTGTCACTGCCTTCAAAATTATACAACACAGGTACAAATTGTAAAGTAAACCTGATTGTTTGAAACAAATATACAATTGTAGTACTTCATATCATACGGATAGTGTTATGTTCTCCCCACTTCTCCAAGCCCTAAGAAAATTCCAGGGGTGCAGTGCTTTAGTAGGATGTCACTTTAAGCTTATGGTAAATCCACTGCCCCACATCAGATCTCCAGAGAGAGGCTACTAGCTTGCAGACCCCAAAAAGTCAGTTTTCCCTGCTTCTCTCAAAAGCTGCAATCTGCACACACGCACGCACGCACACACACCTGGATTACACCATCCTTTGCTGGTTGGGGAAGGGAAGGAGGAGGCATGCACCCTACCCCTTTCTCTGATCCATGTTTCCTATACAACACATTGTTGAGTGGTCCTGTATTAAGAAGCAATCTTCTAACAATTACCTTCCATGAAGACACATGACCTGAATATCCCAGGCTATTAACACTCCTTTGTCAAGTCCAAGAGTCTGGCCAGGTGTTGCCTTAAACCTTAACTATTTACGGACATCTGACAGCAAAACCAACACAGCATAACAAGTCATTTTAATGTATGATGGAAAGTCTCGCTGTGTCAAAGTAAGACATCTCCTTCCCCCAACACAGGTCTCCTTTTATCACAAAGGAACACTAACACATTACACATTCTCCTTCAGACCCACTCCATGGATTAATGAGGATAACAAACTGTGATTCAAGATTTTATTCTTTAACTCTTAGCCCCTCGTTCAGGATATCTCTAAGTTTAATAAGCTGAGTTGTGCTACTAGTTGTAGCTACTGCAACATCCTGTGTGTGGTGAGAGAGGTACAGCTCAACAGCTCCACCTTTTTTGCCTCTAAAACTAAGGATAAATCAGGGAGATGGGGTTGGGTCCAGAAAAAAGTCAGCAGAAGAAGTGGTCAGAAGAGAATTTCTCACCTGTTCCTTTTCCTAGCAATCCTCCCCATCTTCCATAGGTCAAGGGACCCTGCTGAATGGAATGGGCTATGATGTGGAGGGATCTCTGCAAAATAAGCAGACACACCTGTAAGTGGGGCTAACACCCACTCATGGGTGCTACACCCTGATATTCAGGCATCCTCCTTTCCTCTCAGCTCTCTATGCCCCACCACATTCAGCAGGCTTTGCGGATGGGATTACTGAGGAGAGGGGAGCCAAGAAAGTCAACTTCCACCTATGCTCTTCCATGGACATTCTATGGATCCATAGTACCTCTTGCTAGTGCAAGACTGCACTGGAGGTAGGGGCCTGGAGATGGGAAAAGCAAGGCAATCATTAACACTTTGTACTGTCACACAGGACTCCTTGATTCATCCTCTACCAACATTTGTCCTAGACTTCTCCTTCAGTGACTCCTTGCTTGGCCACAAGACAAGCACAAAACCTGGTGATCTACTGTTCTTAAGACTTTCAAAAACCTTTTGGCAAAATTTCTGTGGGTCTGCTCTGAGTAGGACTTAGTTGGTTGTCTGCATTGCTGCCACCACAAGAGTATGAGCACCAGTTTACTGACAATGCCAAGTCAGAAAATGATTAAAAACCACGCCTACTCTCTGGGGCACCATCACACGGAAAGCCTACACAAAGCGAAAGGGGCTTTAGAGTTAAACCTGCACTGAGACACCAAACAAATGGTTACATATTTCACATGTGTATAGCTTTGACTGTCTGGAATGCTTAAACGTCTATTATTTGACAACAATGAACTGAATGACCCAGGTGTTATTGAACTCTGTGGCGTGACAGAGAGACTTCCTATCGCAAGCTGACAAGAAATATGGGCAACCCTTACATACGCAAGAGATAAAAAACTATTTCCCTTTCACTAGGAAGGTGGCCAAGTTGCCAGCTTTATGTGTCATGGCAGATAGGACACAATCCAACCACTGACGGTGCACCAATAATCATGTCTGGGACATAGTGTGCATCACTTGAGGCATCTGACAATCCTTAGTTTGCTGCATTCATCAATGGGGGCACTGCTTTTCTCCCAGTGAATTTCTCAACCATATACCAGCAGCAGATGGAACATCTTTAATGTAATGTCTTGTGACCATTCATCACCAAATCTTGCTTTCCTGATCTTACTTGTATGGGACCTCTAGACAATTTAAAATCCATAGCTACAAAAGATTTTTACTTTTCCCACTGAAGCATTAAACTATTTTCTCTTTCTTTTTCTTTTTTAAAAAGTTCATGACATTATAAAGAAGTACACACGGTTGCCCCTCAGGTCTGTTTCATATGTCTACAGAACAGAAGTTTAAAGCTTAAACAATACCTGACAATACACATTATTGTGAACATGCCCACAGAGAAGTCGTGTATTTGTCTAATGGACTCCCTGTGCAGGGCACTGGAGGATATGACGAAGTACACTTCTATTTAACACCTAGTGCCAGGGAAGGAAGGTTTTATTATTATAATGTAGCCCATGACATAAATATATGTCAGCTGTCATTCCATGTGACATCAACTTTCTTTTTACCTCAGGTTATTATTTCAGTAATAAATCCTAACAAGGTGAGCTTTATCATCCCTCGGCATCTATCCAGGAGGTAAGGACACAAGGTGATACCAAGAACGCTGGAAACGTGATAATTCCTGACAGCTGCTGCTTGAGCGCAAGTTAAATTGAACAGTTTATCTCAGCGTAAAGATGTTATAAGTTTTTTTAAAAAAAAATTAACATAAAACCCAGAGAAAGCCTAGTTAGTCAATCTTTCACAAACATGACATACTACAATCACTGCATAAGCTGGATTAGTGCTTATTACCATGCTACTAGAGAATTAAGCTGTTTTTAGACCACCAAAGAGCTTTAAATTGCAACTTTTGTCTCTGTAAAGGAAACCTATATTTAAACTGTCTGCTAAAGTCAAATTAAAACAGCTACATCATTAACATGTTATCTCACAAAATAAGAGTACATTTAAAACTGCTGTTAACATTATTCTTATCCAACCTGCTCAACGTTACAAAATGTTAATATGCAATACATTTCTACACACACCCTATACCATGTTAGCAAACACAAGCCCACTATCCAACAACCCCCCCAACATTTATTAAGTGATCATCTGTTCTAAATATTCAACACAAAAGGATGCCAAATACTTTACAATGTCGTAGTCAGCCACATGCTTTCTCAGTGCAACCTGAATTTGCCCATAATTGGAACAAATAGAGTAGGCCAAGCTCATATGCAAGTGAATGAACTGTTTCAGGCTTTCATAGCCATTAGGCACATGTGTAATATATTAGATACATGTAAGGCTGAATATATATTTGCCTACCTCTTCGGTCTGCAGAATGTAAATTTTAAAACAGCTCAGCATTTATAGTGAACAATGCCCCATTTTGCCACTGGGATGGTGAAGGTTGATCATGACTTTTGGTGGCACAATCCTATGCAATGGCTTTCGGTGCACTGGTTCCAGCAATGCTTTGCACAGCTGATGCTATAAAAGACCCATCCACTTCTTGGCAAATAGGTGCATGATCTTCTGGCACTCAGCTGCTTGCCAAGTACAATCCTCTCCTTAATTCTGAAGGGAAGCCTGCGCTCCCCCAAATAAGTGCTTTGCATGGTATGGGCAGAGAGGCAAGCACTAGTAATGTTCCTGAGATTGTACTGTTCATTTCCCCCATCCACCAACCCCACATAAACTATTCCCTTGGCCCATGGGGTTCCAGTGCTCCAACACTGCATGGTAGGATTGTTTCTGCTTATCTGTTGTTGCTGCACCAAGAAACCAACAGAAACATGTTAAAGTTGCCAGATGCAGGCTTCACTGAGAACCAGGAAGTTGTAACAGCTTTTCTAGTTCCTGTACCAGAGTGGATTCATACAGATTAAAATGCAATATTATAAATACAAGCACTGGCTTGGCTCTCAAAGGTTCTCATCAACTCACATAGACAAAAGTAAACATAATGTGGTTAACAATTGGAGGAGGAAGAACCTGCTGTCCTGTCCCAACATGGAGCCAATGAGGCATGATGGAACCTGGCTGCAAGGCTGGTGGATGCAGAATCGCTGACAGCTCTGAGTGAACAACTTGTTCCAATAAAGGCTGGAGATGGACTAAAGCTATATGAGCCTCTATCTCCAGTCCACCCCTTCCAATCAGTACCCTCCCTTGCTCAAAGAATGCAAAAGGTTAAAGGACCAAAGGCATGGCCTGGAGATGGGTGCTTCTTCTGCATTCTATGGGTTCCTCCTTGACATGCTCCCTGCACTCTTGGACAGGTTTGGTAGTTTTGGAGGGATTTGCTCCTTGGGTTTGGTGGAAAGGCTGCTCATGAGAGTCCTGGATCTGATTCAGCAGGCTCAGGATCCTGCTCTAACTCTTCAGCTCATCTTCTGTCTTTGAATTCAAACTTGAGATCAGGGCTATGATATCTGCACCCTGGCCCACTTACCAGGGGCATTTTCCTCATACTAAAATACATCAGCCCACTGTTGAAAGCACATACTACCTTCTTCCGGGGGAGGGGAAGAGGGATCACACTGTAGGGAAATAATAGCACTCTCCTTTGGAAGTACACCCTGGAACAGAGTGCCCCTAGAGGAGGACATCTATGGGATGCCCTAGCACTGGGGTGGAGAATGCAGCCCTCCGAGCATCTCACTCGCCTTGCTTTGCATACTGCCTGGAATGTGCTTTTGCCTGCCTAGAATACGTCCTTGAACTCAGATAATGCGTCAGACTTCCCCGGATGGAGGACAGAAAGGGGTGTGTGAGTGTGCACAGACACTAGCCTACTTTACAAAAGTAAAATTTACATTCATGATTCCACCTGCTTTTGTCCATGTCTTTGTTCACCACTGGCATGTGGCCCCCAGATACTTACTCAGAAGGGAATATCGCCCTTGGGGTGAAAAACATTCCCCAATCCTGCACTACAATATAAAATATAATTTATCACAATATCCCTAATAACTGGCAAACTAGAGGCAAAAGTCTTGAAACTATGACCAATACCCCAGCTTGCCACGTCTGAACAAGTTGCCAACCTGAAGATATGGGTCAGCGTTTTTTTTAAAAAAGATTATTTGTTCATCAGCTAGTAGAATTCATGCATAAAACATAACAGATTACTTACTTTAATACTCAATTATTTATTATATATTAATATTCAATCAAGATGTAACAAATTCTGATACTGTATATGTACAGAATATATAAATCAAACAAAAAGCTTTTTCATTTGTGCTTTAAAGATTCAAACAAAGATGCAGTGTAATAAATGATAATATATTAAAATCTATAATACAATAAATAAAAAATGAGGGCTAGTTTGTTCTTGACATAGTATGTACAAATGTCAAAAAGGCTTAGAAGATATAAACTAGTTTAGAAACTCAGTTTCTATACAGAAACTAATTTGAAATGTTTACAGAAATAATTAAGTTTTACTATTGTAATATTCTTTATTTTTCAGAACAAGCCACAAGACTTGTCATCCCTTTCATCTTAATTAGTCCATGTGTTTGTTATATTTGTAATGTACTTCCATAAACATTTACAAACATGGTTATGAAAAAATATTTTTTCTCTCAATGTAATTACTATATGTACATATAAATATATAACTAGCAAATATCTAGGATTACAATTCATTCATTTATTTTAGAATGTGAATTGGTTTTCCCCTCCAAAAAAGCAATTTGATACATATTTCATTCTATGAATGCTTATTTTGTACATTTTCTCTCCATAAGGAGACGAACTGTCCATTTTCAATGCAACGATAACCTTTTTCCTCTGAACCCTATGGGGCTGTAGAGATCCAAAAACTGTCTATTGTACTGGAAACAAACATGCAGCTTAAATGGCCTTTAAATGCATTCTGATGGATGCATGAAACTCCTGCGTTCCCTGAGCCCTAGCTACTGTTCTTGCAGCATGGACTTGCAAGAGTGTCCCATGTTCCTATGTGTCCTGGTAACATGAGAAGGCTGAGACCATGTATAAGGCTCCTACATGCCCCACCTTGCAAAACCTCACATTTTTCTAGGATTGGTGTTGCATGGGAAGATGTCTTATATTGCCCTAATGTTGTAGGAAGCAGAGGTGCTACTGTAGCTTCCATACCATGAGAGGAACATAAGGACTCGTTCTTGGATAGTCAGAGCAGCTCTCTGTACACAAAATAATGTAGATGCTGATCTCGTCCCACTAAAAGTACATTGGGGGCATGCACAGCCACAATTAGTGATGGAAAGATCTGTCTGTTTCGGTTCTCTCTGTTTCTCATTTTTCCAATGTTACCTTCAGTTCTCTACATTTCTACAGTCATCTGCAAAAAATTTTTAAAAAATCCTCATGAAAATTCTCCACCATTTTACTGCAAATTTCTCCAGATAAACACATTTCTGTAGGCAGTTTTGACAAAGATACACATTTTTGCAAGCCATTTCTCATCATTTCATGCCTTTTTGCATGTTATTTTCACACATGTATTCATTTTTATGCACACTTTCCCCTATTATATGCATTTTTGTAAACATTGCTTAGTTGGCGAACTGCATCTTAAAATTCTAATAAATACAAATTTCGATGGATGGCTGTGTTTCAGTTCTCATATTGTTTCGGAAATTACAAATTTGATAACTTCTGCTTGAAATGTGAACTGTGTTTTGCTTGAAATGTGAACTGAATTGAAATTCTCACCCATCCCTAGCCATTACAGACACCCAGCGGGGCTTTCAAAAACTATTTGTATTGCAGAAGAAAAATGTGATTGCAGGTTATTGATAAACTGGAAGAAACATGGCCTATTTCAGATCAATCTCCCAATGGTATAGATGTGTCTCACTTTAAAAAAAATAAAATAAAGAGGCTGTGTGTTTTTTCAGTTTCATACATTTTCAAATTTGTTGCCCAAATCCTGTTCTCTTTCACGATGTTCCTACCAACTACAGCAGTCAAATTACGAATTGCTCTACTTTGGAAAAATAAAGTAGCTTCCCTCAAGATGAGTATAGTCTTAAGAAAGTAGACACATCTGTAATTTGCTGGATCTGCTACTGCTGGCAGAAGTGCAGAATAATTTTTTTCATTTGTCAATAAATTGTTCAAGGAAGAAGCCTATTCATTGACAGATGTATAGTGCTGTCTCCCAGATTAGGAGCCAAACTTCAGAGAAATTCTTTGCTAACAGAAATAAAGTTCTCTCCTTTACCACAACAAAAAGGGTCCATCCAACAGGGAACCAAGACCCAGCAAACTAAACAGTCTTCATGGAAATACAACTTCAGTTCTTCAGGAGAATCTGTATTTCTTAGCAATAGCTAAACAGCCTGGACTCTTCTTCACAACATCAATTCCTGATAATTATTTGCAACACAAGTTGTCAGCACACCCATTGTCTTGATAATCCTTTTTGTAAGGAGGTGTACATAAAATAGGTTTTTTATTTTCAGATTCATCTGAGCAGATCAGAGCATAAGAATCTATAATTTGGGTGACCTCTATAATACAGATCTTGCGTTGACACCAAGTTTCAGGATGGCCAGAACTGGCTTGCTGATCTCAGGAAGACACCTACCATCAGAGTTAACAAGTAATAAAAAAGGTTTCAAATTCCAGGTTTGCTCAGGAATAATCCCTTTAACTAAACAATGGTCTATGCCCAGGTTAAAGCTCAAGTCAGCGAAACACACACAAGATAAGGTTTAGGTTTAATTTACACGTATACAATTTCTCTAAAAGCTGCAAGTAGAGATTTAACACAGGACAGGTAGAACAATCAAGAGACAGGAAATTATTTTATGTACCAAATCACTCACTAGCACACCCCTCTCAATTTACAAATTGTAATTTATTGCTTTTTTGAGGAACGAGTGGGTAATTTCTTTACATTTTGATATTAATAGAATGAGGAGTAATTTGATTACTTTTGAGGAGTAATTGCAATGTTTCCAGCATTACTTTTGGGTGTTACGGGGGTGGGGAAGAGCAGGGGAAGTCTGATTCATCCTCTGATTCATAGATGAAAATCATGTGCCTCAAACTGGGTTTCTGCGCAGCTTCACTCTTGCTTCGTGCTCTGTGGGTGTTTAGGAGGCAACAAGGGAGGAGGTGGAGAGTGAGATGGTGTGGAGCGGAGAAAACAATTGTTAAAAAAATGGACAGCGGTGGAGAAGGAGTGGAAGGAGTGGAAGGAGAAAGTAGTGGAGGCCAAGGATATGGATAAAGGAGGAGGCGGCAGCAGAGGAATGAAGATAAAGAACTGTGAAGGTGAGAGACGACCACATGTGTGTGTGTGTGTGTGTTAATACTGTGTTTGCACTTGGCGCATGAAACAGCCTCTGCCTCCCTCCCTGGCTACTTTGCTGCATTTGCAGTGTTTCAACTTTTTTCCACCCCAGGGGCAAATGTTTTCTTGGGTGGGTGTCCCTTAGTTGGTGGAAGGGCAGGGTCCAGGAGGTGGTTGAGTGAGAGAAATGATGCTTGCTGGCTGAGAGTGTTTGTGTGGAGTTGCACTTGGTTTGACGCAAAGAGATCTGAGTGGTGGCCTCTGCCGCCCTCTCTGCCTCCCTTACCAGCAGAGAGACCACAACTGCTATCTTGTGGATAAAAAGAATTATTCTAGTATATGTGCGTAAGAGTAATATGCAGGTTTAATTCCTGCAAAAGGTTCCGCTACACTCTCAGGGGTGGTGTTTGAGTTCCCAGTGGGTATACATGCATGTGGGGATTCACACGTACAAGTAAAACATTTTCCCAGACGATGATCCCAAACTTTGATTACAGCAAAAGTGGGGATCTGTAGCTCCCCGGATATTGTTGAACTGCAGCTACTATCAGTCAGCATGGCCAACAGTCAAGGATCAGCAAAATTGTAGTCCAACAACATCAGGAGGACCACAGATTCCCCACCTCTGCCACTGAGCAGCACTCCAATAGCCATTCCTACAGAACCAGGTATTGTACATAAAACTGAAAAAAGGATACCCTATCACAGTGTCACAGAATTGTTCAGGAAGAATAAAGGAGCTAAAAGAAATATTGCACTACAGTACAAACAAGGCTATAATATTTAATTGGCATAAATTGATAAAACTATTGTCCTTGTTAGAGGTATGCTGTAGCAGTTCAGTTCTGGTGTTAAATCCCCAGTACAGTTTTGATATAACTTTGCAAAGAGCAATTCCAAACAACAGCTAATCAGATAAGTATTTTTATATTAAGCTGTAACATGAAGAAGTAAACTTAAAAAAGATTTTGAGAGATAGACTTCTGAGATTTAATGTAAGAGCCTTTAAAGACTGCTTTTATTTTTAGGTAACTTCATTCAAGCTTCCTGAGTTTTATGAGGAGTATGGTAATAATTTTCTCCTCCCTTTGTAGTTATGTTTAGCCACAATTAATTACTGGCAGATACACATTTTCACTTTTAGACCTGATGTTTCATCATTACCTTCTTTGCTTCCATGAAGGGAGATACCAAATAAGTATAGTGACCATTTTTTTTAATTAGGCCAGCTTCTGTTGCTGAGAGAATACATAAGCTTATCTGCAAATGCAAATGCCTACTCATCTGTGATTCACTCTAACAAAGGCACCAACCTTGTGCACAGATATACAGACAGAAGTTCCACTGAAATTAAATCACTTCATGGATAAATAAATATGCAAAATGTAAAACTGAAGCCATGCCACTGAAGAAATTCAGACTTTTTTCTAAGTAAGCGTGAATAACATTGCACTGTAAATTTATTTTCACCCATCATAAGATCAGGTCAGGATTTTTTTTAACTATAGTGAGCTTAGCAATACTGCTGGGAGGAAGGTCGGGATATAAATCAAATAATAATAATAATAGTAAACCTAGTACAAAGTTCTTAGGGTGGGAACCTTCTAAGAAAATTTCCCTATTAGAAATATTAAGAATTGGGGCAGACTACACAACCATGATAGCCTCCTGAGTGGCAAGGAATGCCTTCTTATGAAAGATCAGCTGTAATTATTTGGACATGTCAGCAATGTGGCAGAGTCAAAAAGACTAATGCTTTTAAGCCACATACAGAAAATGGTCACTCTCAGCACAGCCAGTACAAAGCATGCAAACATACTTTTCTTTTTCTTATTCTCCCACTTAAAAGATGGCTTTAAGAGAGGGTTATTCATAGAGGATAATGAATCAATGCTATCAATGGTGACTAGCCACAAGAGCTATGTTCTACTACCACTGTCGGAGGCAGAATGCCTCTGAATACCAGCTGCTGGGAACTGTAGGGGGGTAGAGTGCTATTGCAAACAGGACTTGTTTGTGGGCTTTCCATAGGCATCAAGCTGGACACTGGGGGAACTGAGAGCTAGATTAGATGGGCCTTGGCTTGACCCAGCAGGGTGGTTCTTATGTTAGAAGTCCAAGGGATCACTCAATAGTTGAAACCTGCCAGCTACTTTTCTCAGTGTGAGTGCTGCAAACACTGCAGTTACATGTAGAAAAAACATGTGACCTAGCAGTACAGAGGTACATTAAGGAAGAGATTTCTGTGGCCCAGTTCTCATGCTTATCACACCAGCAATATTCTTGGCGTGGTGGAGAAATAGCCATGGGACTGTCCCCGTGTATATAATGCACTGGGTAAAGGGGTCACTTATGTGCAATGGTTTCAGGACACAGAGTATTCCAAATAGACTTCCTTGGTCAAATGTCATTACATGCACTGTAGAGAGAAGTGATATGTGCCTACTCCACCATGCAAAGTGGCTTCTCAGCGCACCAACTGGAATTGGGCTTGTGACTCCAAAGTGCCATTAACAGTCTTATAAATGGTTCCCATGTGTATTGAGGATCCGGATACTTCAACATCACTATCTTTTTCCAGCTGATCATGTACCTGTAATGTGAACAATACCATGAGGTGACAAGTACTTATATGAAAACTGGACCATGTGTCAAATGAAAAGAGCGGAGCTGTAAAAGTTGTCACATTGTTTTCTAGAACAGGATAACATATAATAGAATTTAAGCATCTCCACGTCTCTGAGCACTCAAGTATTGCAGGACTTAGTTTCCTTTGGATGTAGAAAAAAAATCCACCGAAGCCTTATACAATGAGAGCACTCTGGGAGCAGATTCCAGAGATGGACAGCAGAAGTGTTAGGTTTCTAAAAAGAGCAACTACAAGATGCTTCATCTTCACATAAAAACACTTCATATTTTTCTTCTACCTGTGTCTCTGTTCTTCTCCCAACCCTGATGCACATCTCAAAGGTTGGAAACAAATAAAAGGATATTAACACTCTTTAAAGCCCCTTTGCTAAATCTCCAATCCCCCAACAGTTTTGTCAAAAAAACCTAGATAACAGCCCATTCATGATACAGTACATCACAACTCATGCCAATAGGCAAAGAACAAAGTGCTTTTAAATTCCCCTGATGTGCAAAATTATCTAGGCACCAATAACATCACTATGTCCTACCACATCTTTCACCACTCAGATGCGGTCTCCATATTGGGTCAAATCTCCTCCATTTATAAAACTCAGTTCTTCAACAAATATGTGAAATATATCAGGGGTTGTTAAATACCATCCATAGTGTTTGGAAATATTTCCATTTTGCATCTGTGATTCTTTCACACTGGAAGTGGTCAATTGGCTTCCAATCTATAAAGCTCAGAAATAATATGTCTTGTAGTAGTACTTTTCTCGCTTTCTTTTGGTTACCGTTATTAATATTTGTCTTTGAGAAAGGTTAGCTAACACCATAAACATTTGGTACAGTGCCTTTTTTTGTGATGGTACTCACTGGTACAGAGTACGGTAACCTCTTTTTTTTTGCAACCTATGACAGTCATTTTGTTCTGGCTCTCACTGCACTTTTATCAAGATATGACTACCAGAACATCATTTTTCACCAAAAAAAAAAAGCACCGATTTGACATATCTGCATTGTAAAATACATTGCTCATCACAGACAGCTATTGAAGCCATAGCAATTATAAAGGAGTAGGTGAGCCACAAAAATGTGAAATAAAGGATAAAGGTACATTTCAAATGCCAATCTATATTACTGACGATGTACAGTGAAATCAAATAAACATATACATTGAGCATTTCATGCAGAAAGTCCAAGAAGTTTTATGTTAAGCATTCTGCTTTTGCTACCTGAAAAACTGACCTATAAGACCTATTGAAATCATTTTAAGTGTGTGATTCTTTAAAGAGATTCTTAGGGTGGGTATTCAGATCTGAAGTACTATTGCGTAATCAATAGTTTCTATATTTTCTCATCCTAATTTTATTCAGATTATTTTTTATAAACAGAAAATTATTTCAGAATATTTCAACCTTCTTATTTGTATTAGCTGAATCTATCTCAAACTGGCCCTCCCCTCCAAAATATTTTATTACATAAAATAGTATCCCCATTGCAGAAGAACAAGGTAAGTTCGGGGGGGGGTTGAACAGGATTCTCCCAAGAAAACTAAGACAGTCCTTGAAAATCTGAGATTGTCACAAAACCTGAGCAGCTGGCAACTCTGTCACCATGAAGTATCCATATGGAAGACCAAGATGTGTCAAACTACCCAAAACAGTTTTGGATAGCGTAGAGAGGCAGAATAAATAATTCAGTATCTTCATCATTTTCAACGGCAGGTAGTGGATATGCTACCTGCTTCTATGATGTGCCAAAATATAACATATGAGAGAAGGAGGGAAAGAATGCCTTTTTCTTCCAACTGTTGCCATGTGGATATATTGCTTCAGGTTGTTCTCATTCTAGAGGCATATGATGCCTATCACAGGTTTGTCAGTAGCAAGTAACATGGAGTTAGTTAGCAGAAGTATGGCTGAAAATAGCTGACAAAAAGTTTGTAATAAGTATAAACAATACTTTCATTTTCTCATATTACCCAGCAATTGCGTGTAAATCAAATTGGCTTTCCTTTCTTTAAAACCAGAATATTCAAATGCATGGATCCCAGAACAAATATAATGAAGCATTTTAGATATGCATATGCTTTTTTCCCCTTTACTATTTAAATCCATGTTTTACATGGGCAGAAAGTACAGAATGTACAGTGGAATGGTCGTGTATCTGTACGTACATGTATGTGTACATATATATGGATAGATGAATAGCTAGATATGCACACCACACATGCACGCACGCACACACACATGCAGGTCTTTATTCATTTTGTAATTTCTGATAAAAAGCAACCATAAAATGGAATATATTCTTCCTTTGCAACATTCTTTAAAAAAAAAACTTAAAGAACAAGGAAGTTTTTTAAAGTTTGTTTGAGAATGGAGACTATATATTCCCACAGATGATTCTAAATGATAATTCACAGGACCACAGTCTAATGTAGCAATTTAAAAGTGATTCTGATTTTTAGTTTTTAGTTCTCTCTTAAGGGCTGGTTCATACACACATTCTCATTTTTTTATGACTACTGCAGGGAGAAATGCAACAGGGTCAAAAGTGCGAGTATTACCACATTATTTCAAAATGTTCAGGATCTGGCCAATATCTGTGTGCAGTTTCTGAGGCTGAGCTCTTCCCTTCATTGACAGTCCAATAGATGGGGGCATTATGGAGGCATATTAATGGGTTTTAAGATTGTTTTATTCAGACTAGCATTTTTACACAGAACCTACAATTTTTAGTTGTCTTCTTGTAAGTTGCCTTGAGTGCTTGTCAGAGAAAGGCAGGGTAAAAATGCAAATATATATAAAACAAATAATTATTGCCCTGAAGCATTAAATTGACATAAATAGATAAAATAGTGAGCTGTTGTAGCAAGTTCTATCACATCCTTCCCTATGTTTGTAAAATGGTGCAGTTTAGATTATGTGGAATGTATCCAACAAAGTCACTACACTTCCACTCACATAACAGAACTTCTCCCCCACACCTGTTCTGGAGATTTACCCAACCCTCCAAAGTAGATTAGGGGGAAACCAGGAGGGAAGCTCCACTGCACAAACAGAAGTAGCTCCGCTCGACTTTGGTGGATTCAACCCAGAGGGTTTCATTTATTTATTTATTTATTTATTTATTTATTAAATTTCTATACCGCCCCATAGCCGAAGCTCTCTGGGCGGTTCACAATACTAAAACATCAATATACAATATACAATAAGCCACAAAGAAAACAATTTAACACACCAAACTACAAAAACACTAGCATACTAAAATACTGAAGTGTGAAAATATTAAAATGTTAAAAAGTTAAAGTATTAGCTGTTAAAATGTTAAAAATGTTAAAATGCCTGGGAGAAGAGGAAGGTTTTAACCTGGCGCCGAAAGGATAGTAATGTTGGCGCCAGGCGTGCCTCAACAGGGAGATCATTCCACAGTTCGGGGGCCACCACTGAGAAGGCCCTTTTTCTTGTTGCCAGGAGCAGGGTGTATGTGATCTTGGACAGATGATTGAAATTGAAGACTTTTCTGGGTCTAGAAAAGGATTCACATAGGAAATGGTTGACATGAAATGAATGTCTCAATATTTTGAGGAGGTTGAAGAAAGCACTAATTGCACACAATGACTCTGTAACAATGAAGTCATAGAGATCAGAAAATAATCTCTAATATTTCTGAATTGTGTTGCCAGTTTCTCAAATCATCAGTGGAATCAGATTATAAAACATTAATAAATAATGTATTTAGTTGGAATACTGTTGCATATAATAGACAGATGCAAACGAACTTGTGCCTAGACTTTTCTCAATCATATATTTTATGTGTTTCAGATTTTCAAAAAGTACCGTAATCACAACTAGATTTTAGTATAACATTTAATCTGAAGCAGAATATTCTCAAAGAACAATGATTTTCTCAACAAAGTCTTTTAAACCAAGAACAACACCTCTTGCTAACTCTAATGGCAGCAAGGAGTTAATACAACATCTTGTTTTAAGAATAAATAACATGAATAATAAGTATTCTTTTTAAAGTAACCAATTAGGATATGTTACTATGCTGCTAGCAATCCCTGTTGACCCCCTTATGTGCGTAATGTACAATTTTCTGTCTAGTGGAACAAGTTGTTAACATATATTCACTAATAGGCAAAAAACCTTGCAGTTTAAGAACGTACCTACAGCCAACAGATACTTCTATCAAACTTTAAAAAGCAGGGAAATTGGGCAGCTATAAATGCACCAGGGGAGCAGGAGACCTGACCTCCTCTCTGAGATATTGGACTGCGCTACAAATTGGTCAAAATGCAAACATAATTTCGGTTGTTCTTTCACAGTCCAATCCACTTCCTGTACAGCTTGAAAAAATTGTTAACATGTGCCTCTGAGCATATGGTGAGTGGTGGCAACACCTGCCATCTCCAAAGATGGAGAATTATATTTTTGTATATTTTATTTCCCTCATTGTACATCCTAGAAATCTGTGTCAAATTTATTTTTATTAATTTCAAAGTCTTTTTATTGGTCAATGTCATATGATGGTGAAGACAGCATTTGTGTTTCAAATTGGAGGTCATATTCTATTTCTATTTTGGGTGCATTAACAGTGGAATCTGAAACTGCAGTTTGATGTAAAATCAGACTGATTACAATATGTTGCTACATCAGCAATGCTAGCTGTTAGAAAAAAGAGGATGCATGCTTTCAGCCTGCTATGTTTAAACCAATTCATTTAAGGCAAGGTGGGCATGGTCAAAAACATAGAGCACACCTAGAATTTTCCTAGAATATATTTCACCTTCCGCTGTTTTATCTTGTGCAAATTGAGACACTCCTGACATCCACTGAAGACTATTCTGCAGAATAGTCAGTACCATTATTCCACAATTCTTTTTGGAGTTTTCTTAGTGTAAATTTTGCACAGTGCTGCTGTACTTCACATATTCACAGAAAAAGAAACAAAAAAAAATGATTTCCTATAGGAAACTTCACTAAAATTGCGAAGTAATCAGACATATCTAAAGGGACCATCTGAACTATATCAACCGTCTTAATAATTCTGTTTCCTCTCTGCTAAAACAAGATCAGCGCAGCACATGTCTTCTTGCTATTATTTGGGCTGATTGCAGGTGTTGCCACCACTCATCATATACTCAGAGGCACATGTTACCAAATTCTTCTAAGCTACACAGGAAGTGGATTGGACTGTGAAAGACCAACCCAAATTGTGTTTGCATTTTGACAAATTTGTAGGGCAGTACAATATCTCAGAGAGGAGGTCAGGTCTCCTGCTCCCCTGGTGCATTTACAGCGGCCCAATTTCCCTGTTTTTTAAAGTTTGATAGAAATATGTTGGCTATAGGTACGTTCTTAAATTGCAACCGTTTTTTTTGCCTTTTGGGAATTTTTCTGATTTTAATCCGGGAGGTAAGAAATGGGATCCTCTGCAAATTTGCTGAGAATGAATTGATCGTTTGCATGCTTATTGAGTTCAGTGGGATTTACACACCTGCAATCATGCTTAGGATAGGTGAAACTGACCACAGGGGATGGGGAGGGGAGGAGGAGGGGAGGGAGGGAGGGCAGAGGGGAGGAGGGGGATAGGAGAAGGATAGGTTTGATCATTTGCACATTTATTGAGTTCAGTGGGATTTACTCCCATGCAATCATGCTTAGGATAGGTGAAACTGACCAGTGTGGAGGGCTGGAGTGGACAGGGAAGGAGGAGGAAGGGAGGGGAGGAGGAAGGGGAAGGAGGGGAAGGCAGGTGTCATCATTTGCATGCTTATTGAGTTCAATGGGATTTACTCCTATGCAATCATGGTTAGGATAGGTAAAACTGACCATGGGGGAGGGGAAGGGGGAGGGGGGAGGAGCAGATTGGAGAGGGCAAAGGAAGGGGGAGGGGAGGGCACGTTTGATCAAAGTCCTTGCGTTTCCTTCCCAGAGGTTTAAAGTCTGACACGATTTCTTTACCACATGGATGAGAAAGAAGGGATACCTGTCAGTGGGCTTTATGAGTGATGGCAATGTTTCCATCACATCTCTACTCCATTCTCCAGGGAGAAAGCATACCTGGCGAGTCCATGGATCTTCTCAGCACACTTGGCTTTCAATCCTATGCAGTAGCGAGACTCCCACTACTACTACTACTCTTCTCGTTGTGGAGCATAGTTTCATTGCATCTGCTTGACTGAGCTTTAGCCTCTTGCTCACTGTCGTGTGGAGCCCCTTGTAATTCTTCCACTGCAGACTGTCCTCTAGTCTCATCCTCAAGGGCCTGGAAACGGTTCCATACTTCCACTGGTGAAGAGTGTCTTCTAGGTCTTCTACTCCTGACTGTCACCTTTTTCCATGAGGTTCCCTCCGCTTCATCGTTGCTCTCCACAACAGTCTCCTCTTCTGCTTCAACTTGCTGTTGTTCTTCTACCTCCTGTATTTCTCTTTGCTGTTGTTATTCCAGTATTCTATCTAAGAGAGAGAGAAAAGGGCAAGGCACGATGTCTGGTGCATCTCTGACGAGGTGCTGCTCTGAGCTTGCCTCTGTCCAGGCTGCCTCAGCTGGAGGTTGGCAGCGGTTGCTTCTCTGCACAAGGTGTGATTGCCTCATTGAGTCCTGCAGAGATGCAGCAAAAATATCTGCCTGTACAGGAACCTTTCCAGCATGTCTCTGTATGAGTCTCTCATCTGATCAGTGACTGGTGGGTATCCATCCCTGAGAATCCCCTGAGGGTTAGGGTTAAGAAGACAGCCCCCCCCACCTCACCTCCTCCAAAGTACAATGGCCTGAACCCAGGCCTTGGCCTGAGCAGCAGGGCAATCAAAGCAGGAAAGATGAGACTTCCACAAACCGCTACGACTGTAGGTGGACAGCGACTATCTTCCTAAACGTCTTTGGACTACAATCCTAAACCTGGGAGTAAGCCGCATTGAGTTCGGTGGGACTTACTTCTGAGCAGACATGCACTGTTACTTTATGAAGTTTGAAAGGACAGTGGGAATTAATGCCAATACTGCAGTGTTGCAGTGCAGTACTCTCTGTGTCTACTCAGAAGTAAGCCCTACTGAGATTGTTGGGACTTACCCCCAGGTAAGTGAGTAGGTTAGCAGTCACTTGCTCAATAATTTGCTTTAATAATGTTATTTGTTATCTAATTTTGAAAATTGTTATTTAATTTTGAGAATTGTATTTTATTGAGGTATTATGTTCTATTGATGTATTGTTATGTTCATTTTCTTTTGTAAGCCGCCTTGAGGGCCTTTTGGTCAGAAGGCGGGGTATAAATAAAATAAATAATAAATAAATAAATAAATAAATAAGAACTCTTCACCTTCTCTTATACATTTCAGTGTGGTCACCCACCATTCCAGGCCCCTCACTTTTTCTTCCAACAGCGTCACCAGCTTGCACTCGTTGCACATGTACACCATGCTGTTCTCAGGCAAAAAAACAAACACTGCATATACCTTGCAGGTCATCTCCACTGGAGTGTCCTTTCTATCCATAGTCACTACTGCCTTTTGTTTCTCTCTTTCTATTTGTATTGGAATAACCTGTACTTTGCCCTGTCCTCCTTCAGGATAATTAGGAGAGTCCCACTGGTATGTGGTGTGCCATACAAGAAAAAACCTTTTTTAAGGGACCTTCCCTTTGACCTCCCCTGCCAAACTCCTCTGACAAACTCCTGTTAGCTTGCTCTGTTTGCTCACTCTCTTAGAGCTGGCATGCTTGTATATCCTCTGGACCAGCTGACACAGCTCCTTCTGTTCTGCTCAGTTAGGAGTCAGGAAACAGAATGATTAAATAATTTTAATGATTATTTTTATGATTAAATACAGTTGTTTTACGGTTTCTAATCAGGCGCAGGCTGGGTTATCTCTCTCCTGAAAAAGGCGATTTGTAATACATCTAACTTGTATTTCTTATTGAGCAGAAATTTCCTTCTATATGTTCATTTTCACAAAGAAAAAAAAGTAGTATACTAATCAGAAATGAATCTGAAATAAGCCAGACTTCCCAAATATACTGGTGAAGATTATCAAGGTCAGGATTTTCCTTAGCTGTTTTTCATCTCCCCCTTCCCCCAGTCCACCCTCAACCTCCAATTGTGCCATGATTTTTATTATTATAGTGCAATGGGTTCCTTCTAGAGTTCACATGTCTCAAGAGGTTGAGCACATGACAAAGTCTGCATCTACTAGTTTCAGCAAGCTAGGTTTCTGCACACTGACAACAGATTCCAGGGCATGTGAAGTTTCATTAAGCAACCTAGTCCCTTGGCAGAGCTTGGAAAAGTTACTTTTTTGAACTACAACTCCCATCAGCCCCAGCCAGTGGCCATGCTGGCTGGGGCTGATGGAAATTGTAGTTCAAAAAAAGTAACTTTTCCAAGCTCTGTCCCTTGGATACCCCAAAATGCACTGTGCCATGAATAGAATCTGGTTGTCTATTTCTACCTGTTTCAGGGAAACATACAGATCTATGCCAGGGCACACATACCCGAATTCAAAATAATCTTTACTCCCTCTGTGTTAAGTATGGTATGCATTTAGCATCTTGTACCTCTCTATTTCCTCCATGAGTAATAACTCTGTTCAGGTGTTATTAATAAAATCAGTTTTATTTTAAATGCTATTCCATAATCTTTGAAGCTCACACATCATCCTAACTTAGCCCAGCTTTAGCTCATGTGGTCTTTAAAATTACTCCTTTCATGTGGTTGGCCCATGAGCCATGCATACTGCTTCTCAATCAGGCCACTGTACACCAGCAGCATGAGGAGGATGATTTGTATGATCTGCATTGTACCGTTTGAGTTTCAATGATCTCTTAAGAACCATGTACAAAAGAAAGCACTGGCAAGTAGCGTAGAGTTTAGTTAAACCAGATGAGACTATTTTAAGTCAGGCTGCCTATAACAACAACACTAATGATATAAGTTTTAGAGAGAGCCTGTTGAATCTATTTGTAGGGATTCTGAACAACATATCAGCAATTACCCTTTTAAAAAGCAAGAGACTTTTAAGAGAAATGAAGCAAAAACAAAACCCAATATATTGAAAATACAGAATGAGACTTTTGTAAACTTTTTTTGCATCTCTGAGTTTTGGCATCATGCTGTGCTATCAATGTAATTATTTCATAGGCCATAAATGGGTACGATGACATTAGATTTTCTACTTTTATTATACTTAGATTAAAACGAAATTAAAGCAAATTGCTTTGATTGCCTAATTCTTTTCCCCCCCTGAAAATGCTCTGTATTTTAATCAAATGTGATCAATAAAAGCTGTTGGATAAGTCATTATTACACAAATGTCATTACAGTGGGCTCAATTATAAGTACAGAAAATGGGGGAAAGTATCAGAATCCACGCAGTCTTCATGAAAAACACAGGATTTATATAAACCACCACCATTAGATGATTACCTTTGTAGTATATACTGCTTTTCTTCTGCACACATAGATACATTCTTAGTAGCTATTGGAGAGCACCCTTCCCCTTTGCAATCTCAGGAACATAACAGCCCTGGTGGCTTAGACCAAAGGCCTATGTAATCCAGCATCCTGTTCTCACAATGGCCAACCAGATGCCTATGGGAAGCCTGCAAGCAGGACCTGAATTCAATAGCACTCTTCTCATTTGTGCTCCCCAGCAACTGGTATTCAGGGGCATGCTGCCTTCAACAGTGAAGCTGGAACACTGCCACCATGACTATAAGTCACAGATAGCTTTATCTTCCATGAATGTCTAATCCCCTTGTGAAGCCATTCAAGATGATAGCTATCACAATATACTGTAGTAGCAAATTCTATGTTCTATGTGAAGTACTTTCTGACTGTCCTGAATCTACCAGCATGCAACTTCATTGGAAAGCTCTGCAACAAAATATTATGAGAGTGGCCTACCCACTTTTTCCACACATTATGATTCAGCATGGTGTTGAAACACAGGATGTAAATAGAGAGTTTGAAGTGAAACCTTTAAGACTTTTCTAGAAATCAGTAAGTAGTAGGAACTCTGGACTGCAAGAACACCAAATTTAGGCTTTCTATCTGCCATGTAAAGTAGAACAATAATTTTAGTACCAGTTTACTGAAAACTGTATGACCTATTCAAAAAAAAATCAAAAATAGTGTAGCAGTTTAGATTTGTTTGCAAAACTCTGCCTTACTAAACCTGGAGCTCAACCAATATTTCAGTCTTAAAAGCAACTTTTAAAAGCAACAAATGATAGGAATACTGAGAAAAGCTGAAGTATTACAAATCATTTTTCCCAGATAACATCTTTGAGTGACTCATATATTAGACATATTAAGCTGATACAGGCATTTAAGTGTTCTGTTTTTGAGCTTTATTCACTTCAAGTAAGCCTGCACTGATGGAATGTTGAAGTGTTCACACAAACTACATTTTATCATCATACATGGACTTGGCAATTGTACCAGAGACTGCAATATCCTGATGTGACAGGTGCTGCGAGATGCTACCTTTCAGGGACTCTTCACTATGACATTTTTTGATGCTCAGTGTAGAGGAGGAAAAGGTGATAATCATAATGTGTGATGCTGTGATTACACCTGTTTGCATGCCACTCATTCATATTAATTGAGGGCATTCTTTAACACATAGTCATTCCTAAAATTAGAGTGCATCCTCACTGTGGTTTTAAACAGTCTAAAAGTACTTCTGATGTACTCCAAAGCTGTGTAATATACATGTAGAATGCTGCCAGTGCTTCATGAATCCCCCCTCCTCTTTCCAGCTCTCCATATCACAGAAGACACTCAGCCACATTGCGCTGCACTGCTGACAATGAATGACTAGGTTTCAAATTCAGGAGTGGTGGAGGGGGCTGGGTTACCTTATTGAAAGACTTCCTGTGTATTTGGTTTAGCACTGAAATGATATCTTTTAGGAGCATAATCTTTAAAATATGCATGCCACATGTCAGATGAAAACATCCCAGATGTTAATTTTTTGCTTTACACAAGGAAATTATTCAATATCAGTGTTTCCCATTCCCTTGTATATCTATACCCCAGTTTTGCTCCTAAGACGCATCGATACTGTATAAAACTAAAAATTTATAACAGAAGACATGTAGTTACAGAGGTCTGGGGGGGGATGTCACATTAGCATTCCTTTAATTTTACAACATAATTATGTGATGTGTTCCGAACACAGACAGCAAGAACCATAAGTACTGGAATCTAAGAATAACACAACAAAAGCTGCACTCATCCTATAATTCAAGCAAAATGTGTTTAAAAGGATTTGAGTCTGCAACTGTCTTGTAACTAAATAAGAAACAGGAGAAGAAGATGTGCGCCAAACAGATAGCTATCAGTTTCCCTGAGCTTGATCTGATTAAAGAGTGCCTCTCAATAACGTTAAAGAGGCTGCTACGTCAGTGCGCAGGAGAAGATAAAAATAGTCCATGACAGGAAATATTAAACCAATAATATTAATCTGTTATGAAACTTTCCCAACTTTTTATTTTAAAAGCTTTCCAGGATGTGTCCTTCAAATTGCTGGCTCTCCAGCTTTTATATATTATCATCTTAACTGAGGCAAGATTGAGATGAACAACAAAAATTGCTATTCTCTAGTTATATGGACCTGATACATACAAGGGATACATCCACGATTACTTCACTCAATATATTATTCAGAGATAGAAAGGAATTTAGAATGAATACCTGCAACAACACCATACATTTATTATGCAGCCACAAGAGCAGCTGGATACCATAGCCAACATGGATTTTTCAGATTCTGCATTGCTAAATTGAAAATACCCCCTACGCAATTCTGCTGTTCCCATAAGCTCATTTCAAAACAAAACCTTACAAAACTTATAGTCCTGAACTCAGAAACCCTTGCTTAACAACCCTCTAAGTTTTCATAGTGATACGCAGAAAGAGCTCAACTTGTAAAACAAGAGGAAAAAATTCAAACCCCTGTTGGACTTTTTTCTCTCAGTGGATTCATAATTTTTGAAATTAATTAAAAACCAGCCATGTTCACAGAGTATCTGTAATCCTATTATTGTCCTTGCCCCATGCGCTGACCTTCATCTTCTGCAGTTAAAAAAATGACTGGCTGATTTTTAATCAATTTAAGAAATTTAACATTGAAGTCTATAATAGCCAGGGCATGCTCAGTAAAAACTAAGAGTCAGTGTTCGAAAAGCCAGACTAACAGCTGTTTGGCTTGGCTAAGCAGGGGGCCACACCCACGCCAGACATTTATGTCACTTTAGACAGTCATGGATTCCCGCAAAGAATTCTGGACAGTGTAGCGTGGGAAGTGTGCTGAGAGTTGTTAGGAGAGTGGTTTAACAATCAGTCCCTCTTCTGGGAATTGTAGCTCTGTGAGGGGAACAGGGCATGTCCTAGCATCTCTCAGCACCCTTCACATACTACACTTTCCAGGATTCTTTAGGAGAAGCCATGACTGTCTAAAGAGAAATAAAGGTCTGGTGTGGATGTGGCCAGGGAAAGCTTTGGTTTAAATTTAGGTGGGAGACTACATGTGCCTACTGTAGAAAAACAGGTGGGGGGAACCCTGAAAAACAATGATATTGTTCACAATGTTTGCCTTTTGGAAAGAGGCTTTCTCTCTGCCCAGTGTACCTCCCACCCAAACAAATCCCTTCCTCACTACCCCTATCCTTCCTCCTCTTCTCTCCTCCTTCCCCCTCCCTGCCCCTCCCCTAGGTCAGTTTCACCTATCCTAAACATGCCTGTACAGGAGTAAAACCCACTGAATTCAAAAGGCATGATATGATCAAATCTGCCCTCCCCTCCTCCTCCTTCTTATCACTTCCCTCTTGCCCCTTCGCTCCCCCTTCCTTCGCCCCTCCCACCTGTCCCCCTTCCAGTCCCCTCCCCCACCTTCCCCCCTCCTTTCCTTCTCCCCTCCCCCTTTCCCTTTCCTCTCCCCTCCCTCTCCTCCTCTCCCATGGTCAGTTTCACCTATCCTAAGCATGATTGCACAAGAGTAAATTCCACTGAACTCAATACACATGCAAACGATCAGACTTGCCTTTCCCCTCCTGCTTCCTTTCTGTCCTCTCCTTCGCCCTCTTCTTTTCCTCCCCTTTCCCCTCTCCTCTCCTCTCCGCCTCTCTTCTTCCTCTCCTCCCTTGCAAACTCTTCTTCTCCTCCCCTGTAGTTAGTTTCACCTATCCTAAGCATGATAGCAGGGGAGTAAATCCCACAGAATCCAATAAGCATGCAAATGACCAAACCTGCCCTCCTTCTCCCCTCCCCCTCCTACCTGCTCCCCTCCCCCTCCTTCCCTCTGCCCTTCCTCCTCCCCTCCCACCCCTGCCCTCTCTCCTCCTCCTCTCTCCATCCCCTGTGGTCAGTTTCACCTATCCTAAGCATGATTGCAAGGGAGTAAATCTCACTGAACTCAATAAGAATGCAAATGATCAATCCATTCTCAGCAAATTGCACAGGATCCCACTTCTTACCTCCTGGATTAAAAAGCAGAGAAATTCACTAATAGGCAAAAAACCTTGCTGTTTAAGAATGTCCCTATAGCCAACAGATACTGTTTTTCTATCAAACTTTAAAAAGCAGGGAGATTGGGCAGCTATAGTGAATGCACCAGGGGAGCAGGAGACCTGACCTCCTCTCTGAGATATTGTACTGCCCTACCAATTTGCCAAATAGAAACACATTTTCAGTTGGTCTTTCACAGTCCCTGTGTAGTTTGGAAGAATTTGGTAACATGTGCCTCTGAGCATATGGTGATTGGTGGCAACACCTGCAACCAGCCCAAAGAACAGAAACAAGACACAGCTGTGCTGATCTTGTTTTAGCTGGGAGGAAGCAACAATATCAAGACAGTTGATATACTTCAGATAATCACTTTAAATATGTTTGATTTACTTTGCAATTTTAGTGAAGTTTCTGATAATAAATCGTTCTTTTTAGCTTCTGTTTCTGTGAATATGTAAAATACAGCAACACTTTGTAAAATTTACAATAAAAAACCTCCAAAAATAATTGTGGAATAATGGCACTGACTACTCTGAGAATAGTCTCCAATGGACATGAGCAGTGTCTCAGTTTGCACAAGAAAAAACAGTGGGAGGTGAAATATATTCTAACAAAATTCTAGGTGTGCTCTATGTTTTTAATTGACCCTGCACACCTTGCCTTAAGTGGAGTGGTTTAAACATAGCAGGCTGAAAACATACATCTTGGCCACGTTTGTTTTTTCCAACAGCTAGAGTCATTGCTTAAGTAGCAACATATTGTAATCCGTCTGATTTTACATCAAACTGCAGTTTCAGATTCAACTGTTAATGCGCCCAAAAGAGAAATAGAACATAACGTCCAATTCGAAACACAAAAGGGTGTCTTCACCATCAAATGACATTGACCAATAAAAAGGCTTTGAAATTAATAAAAATAAATTTGACACAAATTTCTAGGATAAATAATGAGAGACATAATTTTCTAGGTTAGATTCTCTGTAGAAACAGTAGTAACACAGAAAAGCAGCAAAGTAAGAACACCAACAAACATACAAAAATGTAATTCTCCATGTTTGGAAATGGGAGGTGTCGCCATCACTCACCATATGCTCAGAGGCACATGTTAACAAATTCTTCCAAGCTACACAAGAAGTGGATTGGACTGTGAAAGACCAACCCAAATTGTATTTGCATTTTGACAAATTTGTAGGAAAGTACAATATCTCAGAGAGGAGTTCAGGTCTCCTGCTCCCCTGGTGCATTCACTATAGCTGCCCAATTTCCCTGCTTTTAAAAGTTTGATAGAAAGATCTGTTGGCTATAGGTATGTTCTTAAACTGCAAGGGGGTTTTGCCTATTAGTCAATAGTATATAATGACATTAAAACATTAAATTGGGATGAATACATATTCATTGGTTTTTAGTATGTTTGTGTGCATCCATGTGTGTGTGTTGCAATGGAATAGGGAGGAACTGAGTGATCATTAGCTCTCCTGAAATATTTTTTTTAATATAAATGTTGCTGGTATTTCCCGGCTGTTGGTCAAACTTTTAAAAGCACCACCAGCCACTGTATTAAAAGCACCTCTCCATAAAGTAAGTCTAAAGAAACTACATAGGATTAAGGATCAGGAATATAGACATCTGGGATCTCAGGGGGTCTTAGACCCCTTACTTTTTTGGGAGCAGGGTCCCAGCCGGATCCCAGCTCCTATGTCTCCAACATCCTAGGAGCCAATGAGCATGAAAGGGGAGTGATGTTAACTACTGTGAAGAATCTTTTAACATGCTTCTTTATCCTTACTTGCAGATTGGAGCCAATCAGAGTGAGTCGCCCAGTGAGAAGATTCTTCTCAGTAGCTAACACACTCCCCTTTCATGCTCATTGGCACTTAGGGATGTCCATTGTTGCTGGAGAAGGCATGTGTGGGAAGGACTGAGAAGGACAGAAGTAGACATTACAGGAATCACTTGGATGACACACCGAAGCACATCTTGGCTTGCTCTGGAAACACTGAGAAGTACATATACATTTCTAAAGGGCCTTTCCTGTTAGATGTAAAATATGTCGGTATTCTTGCCAGATTAAAACAACAAGCTATTAAAATAACCCACCCGCCTCCTAATATCCATTTTAAATGTCACAACTGTGGAAAAACACCATCAATCAAATGAACTATCTTCTTTTTTTAAAAGGGGGAGGGAGAAGCCTAACATCCATCTAGTACATAATTGTGATTCAAGATTTCTCTGAACTGAATCCTGTAACATCTGACCATTAACATGCTGGCTTAGTTGTAGGTCACAGAGGATCTTCTCTCTGATCTTTTAATTTTTCTTCATAGGCAAGCAGCCGAGAGAGTAACTTTACTAACAATATAAAATATAAACAATGGGACGTATTATTCAAATCTCAGAAACTTCTTTCAGCCTAATTTTAAATACATGACCTTATTAATAAGACTCCACTGGTATGCCATGGGATGTACGCATAATAATAATGGACAGAGAGTAGACACAGACTGTCTTTTTCTAGCTGTACAAAATGTACAGCATATACTAAACAATGACATCTCACTACATATTTTTAGGGGTTTTGCTGGTATGCCCATAACATACACAACACAGTCCTACAATTGTTTATCAGGGCACCAGTTTCAAATCCTGAACTGAGAAAAAAGGCACTATTTTAAAAAGGCCACCATTTTAAACCCTCCTTGTAAAGAATGGGCATTACATCTTTTTGCAGATAACCTCCCATCTCTCTCATTCTCTTAAAAGCCCTACTCATGTTAACTTTGTGGAGTTCAGTGCTTAAGTTACAGAGAGACTAGTACAGGGCTGGGCAAACTTTGGCCCTCCATATGTTGTTGGATTCCAACTCCCATCAGTTCTGCTCTGAACATATTTCCAAAATAGGATCAAGACCCAGATGAGCTCGAGATCTTTGATCATAGTATCCTGTTAAATCTAAGGTTATTTACGAAGGGCTAGGCAGTCCCCCAAGTTCCAAATCAAAGCTAAAGTCTGTAGTCCAAGATATAACCAAAGGAAAGGGGATTGGGACAGGGAAGGGAAAATCAAGGACAAATTCAGAGAAGGAAACCAGTGGTCATGCAGTGCAGAAAAGTGGCCCAAATGCAATATGGAAGTCTGCATTTAAAAAGGCAATGGCTGCAGATGGGGACCTACTTTTCATGAGGCAGGAAGCCTATAGCTGGTCTATATCAGTTCAGCCAATAGGCATGCCGTTACATGAAAATAAAGTTTCTTACGCATAAAAAATGATCACATCAAGAACAATGTTAAGCTGGCCCCCTTTCCCCTAACAGAGGGGGGCTTTTGTTTGGTAGATGAGCATTTAGTCATGAGAACTCCCATCTTCTTTTTGGAATGATAAGAACTAAGGTAGAAATGAAAATGAAATGGACTGCCTGCAAGTCGATCCTAACTTATGGCAACCCTATGAATAGGGTTTTCATGGTGGTATTCAGAGGGAGTATACCATTGCCTTCCTCTGAGGCTGAGAGGCAGTGACTGGCCCAGTGAGCTTCATGGCTGCGTGGGGATTCAAACCCTGGTCTCCCAGGTCGTAGTCCAACACCTTAACCACTACACCACACTGGGTCTCATGGAGATAAATTCTGTTGAAGAAAAAAAAATACCATTGTGTACGTTTTACTGAGAGTACATATTTTGGGAAGCAGGTGCATCAATTTGACACTGGTTTGCATCAAAACTTGGGGATCTTTCAAGAGGGAAAAGCCCTATAAATTACAGTAAATTATATCTGAAATCAGTCTGGTATATTTTGAAGATGAATTATAGAGAAATGTGTTGTTAAAAGTGCACAATCTGGCTATTATTTTTTTCTTAAACAGAGTATTACCTCACTAATAAGTCTTGATGTGGACAGAATGTTCCACTCTAGTTAGTCATCTAAATAAATAAATAAAAACTAAGCAAGTCACTACATCGGTATAGCTACAACAATTTCTATGGCTGGGCTTTGTGGTCAGAAGGCAAGATCGATCACATGGAGATGCAATTGCAAGCTGAGCACCTTCCACAATATCCTATGTTCTGATCTTATATAGAATACACAATAGTTACAAATTATAAACCAGAAGTACAGATATTTATTTGAACTTATGTAGAAGTGTTTTTGAAGATAACATGAGCCATAAATTCAGTTTAAAACTCCACAAACCACATCGTGAGGTAGGAGGAGACAAGAAATGGAATTTTATTAACCAAAATATATTGGCTATTCTGGTCATACAGGACACTTTGAATATTCAGCAATGTATTTTGCGACTACCACTACAAATATGTTAAATGTTATGCACTTACAGATTCTACAGCAAATATGTAGTCTTACTCTTCTAATTAGATTAAGGCTGCAACCCTATGGTCTCTGGGAGAGTGTCCCAAAGGTCAAATAATGTTTCGGATTGCCCTCTGTAAGGGTGGAGAGAGGTCTCACCCTGGAGAGGTCTCCCAGCCACTGTGGATACCGGACACCTCTGGGTTCCTTGCCTTACTAATGTTGGTAGAGGGATCAAAAGAGTGTGTGTGCCAGGAATAGGATGGGGACAGTTCGAGTCTAAAGAATCCATACTCCTTCTATTTCCCTGATACACCCTTGAAATGGGGGCAAACATACATCATCCGAAGAGCTGGCAAAAATGTTCAAAATACATAACCATCTATACAGCTGGCATATATATTTTCAACATTTTTTTTAAAGTAAAGAAAACAGAAAGGAAGAGCGGAGAGGAAAAAATCCTCCTCTTTCCTTACACCATGTGCCTGGCAGGGCATTGAATATGGTATTTGGATTACTATAATGAGCTCTATGTAGGTTTCCCTTGAAGATGCAGCCTTTAGAATATTATTATTATTATCATCATCATCATCATCATCATCATCATTATTATTAATTACATTTGTATACCACCCCATAGCAGAAGCTCTCTGGGCAGTTTACAGCAATTAAAAACATTAAAAACAAATATACAAATATAGAAATTAAAAAACACATTAAATTTTTTTAAAAAAACACATGCTAAAATGCCTGGGAGAAGAGGAAAGTCTTGACCTGGTGCCGAAAAGATAACAGTGTGGGAGCCAGGCACACCTCGGCAAGGAAATAATTCCATAATTTGGGGGCCACCAATGAGAAGGCCCTCTCCCTTGTTGCCAGACTCCCAGCTTCCCTCAGAGGAGGCACCCAGAGGAGGGCCTTGAAAGTTGAGCGTAGTGTACAGATGGGATCGTGTCAGGAGAGGCGTTCCATCAGGTATTGTGGTCCCAAGCCGTGTAAGGCTTTATAGGTTAAAACCAGCACTTTGAATTGAGCTCGGAAACATAAAGGCAGCCAAAGCAAGTGGGCCAGAATCGGTTTTATATGTTCAAACCGTCTGGTCCCTGTTACCAATCTGGCTGCTGCATTTTGCACAAGCTGCAGCTTCCGAACCATCTTCAAAGGCAGCCCCACATAGACTTCCGGGAAGGGTGACTTAGCCTGTGCCTGCTTTTGAGACGGGCTCCTGCCTCAAAAGAAGCTTATTCAGATATATCAGTCAGTTTTTTCTTTTTTTTGACTGATTAAACTTCTCCCGGGTAGGGAGAAACGAAGAGATTAACCTCAAAGCCTATTTTTGTTGGGACGACCAGATCTCATTAATTTATGGGACGAGGTCCAGCCGACGAAGGTGGGACGGATTTTCAACAGCAAGCTCTATCTGTTAAAGCGAACGTTCATCTTATCTTCTAAGAGAGAACGCATTAACAGGCAAGCACCCTTCTTTCTATATTTTTCTTTTACTTGACTTAAATTGTTGCTGTTTAAAAGAGATTTGCCAGATTGATCGGTTTTTGACATCTCACTGGGGAGCCGTAACTTCTCTCTGCTACGCACTAATTAATAGCTTATCTCTGTTTTTGTTGCAAAAAGCTGTCCTGGATTTGCATTCTAAAGATACACACAGAAGAGGGATTTCTATTCCAGATTTTTATTTTGAAAAATATTATACTGTTTTGAGACTACTCTCTTTTTGGTCTATTTTATTTTGACGAATCTGTTTCTTGACGATTGCCATTAATTGTTTCGATCCTGGGAACTGCATTTTGTTTACTTAACTATTGGAGAGATAAGGCTGTCTGCTCTGTTTATACTGTGATGTCACCAAGTTTGGAGTATTAACCCAATTGTTGCTGAAATAAGAAGTGGTTTTCCTATATTTTTCTTTTAAAATGGCAATTAAGAAAGTGGCTGAGAATCTGGAAATAACTATGTTTCAGAAAATAATGGATGAGATTGAGATAACGAAAATTGAATTGAGTAAAATGAAGCAGGAGATTAAAGATATAAGGGTCCCTGTGAGAGAGGTGACCCTGGAAGGGGTCCCTGTGAGAGAGGAGACCCCGGAGATTGGAACAGGGGTCCCTGTGAGAGAGGAGACCCTGGAGACTGGAATAGGGGTCCCTGTGAGAGAGGAGATCCCGGAGATTGGAACAAACGTGGAACAGGAACAAGATTTGGAGTCTATGGACTTTAGAAATAAAATCTATTGTTTGGAACTCAATGTTATCTCTGAAGAAATTAATGAAGATTCTAGAGATAAAGTTATCAATGGCATGGATTATCTTCTGGACTGGAATGATGTGATGGAGCCCAATATAGAGAAAATCTATGGAATTAACTGCAGCCATGTGACAATGGAAAAACTTTTAAGAGATGACCCAGTGTATTTTGAAAAAAAGAACAGAGATATGATTTTACAGCAGTATTTCAGCAACCTATTCAGAATGGATGGCAAGAAAATATTTGGGATAGAGGTAATTCCCATCAGACTCTTACTATATGACTATGGCTTTGACAGCAAGATTATTATGGAATACTGATAATGGAAGATTGGATATTGAAATTACTGGACTTAACAAGACTACTGAAGATGGAAGATGGAAAATGGAACTAATAGAGATAATAGAACAATGGCTACTGAAATTACTGAACCTAACAGATTCTGATGTGATGGATTAATTGAAATGTTTATTTTGACTATGGTTATGACAATAAGATTATCATAATTAGTAATGAGATGGATTAATCGATATGCTTATCTGGAAAAAAAAAATTGATAGATATATTTCTTAAAGAATTGAAATCTCTCTTTGACTTTTTGTGGAAAGAATAAAGTAATGTTTATGAGATTTGATGATTAAGTAAGATAACTACTGGAGGAAAGTGATTTTATAATATGACTTAAGAGACAGGATTGCTATATATTATAGACTTATAACTGATTTGATCTTTGACAAATGGGAAGTCAATATTTTACTCTTTATTTTTTATTTTTGTTTTTTTTTTTTTTCTTTTTGTTTAACTATTTTTGATTTTGTTTTTTGTCTTTGAATGTTTTATGATTTTGTCTTGTATGTTTTATGAAAATTTGAATAAAAATTATTGAAAAAAAAAAAAAAAAAACAAAGGCAGCCCCACATAGAGTGCATTGCAGTAATCTAACTTGGAGATTACCAGAGCATGGACAACTGAAGCCAGGTTATCCCTGTCCAGATAGGGGCGTAGCTGGGCCACCAACCGAAGCTGGTCACCTGCGCCTCAAGTGACAGAGATGGTTCTAGGAGAACCCCTAAGCTACGGACCTGCTCCTTCAGTGGGGAGTGCAACTCCATCCATGACAGGTTGGACATCCACCATCCGGTCAGAAGAACCACCCACTAGCAGCATCTCAGTCTTGTCTTGATTGAGCCTCAGTTTATTAGCCCTCATGTAGATGTTGAACAGCATGGGGGACAGAACTGACCTTTGCTGAACCCCATAGTGTAGAGTCCAGCGTGCCAAGCAATGTTCCCCAAGCACCATCTTCTGGAGCCGACCCGCCAAGTAGGAGCATAACCACCACCATGCAGTCCCTCCCACTCCCAACTCAGCCAGTCTTCCCAGAAGGATACCATGGTCGATGGTATCGAAAGCCGCTGAGAGATCAAGGAGAATCAACAGAGTCACACTCACCCTGTCTCTCTCCCGACAGAGGTCATCATACAGGGTGACCAAGGCTGTTTCCATGCCAAAACCAGGCCTGAAACCTGACTGAAATGGATCCAGATAATTGGTCTCATCCAAGAGTGTCTGGAGCTGGCCTGCCACCACTCGTTCAAGGATACTGACTGGCACCTCTGTGTGATGCCAAGCAACTCTTATTTTGCAGTATCTGCCATGTCTACCTATATATTACCAGACCGAATTTAAGGTCTTAACAGTAACATATAAAGCCCTGAATATTTGGGACCTAGATACTTGATGGAACACCTTTCCCCATATCAACTAGTTCAAGTAGGTCTTGCAGTTGGCAGGAGGGTGATGTTTCTTGCTGCCCTTCTACTGCCTTACCAGTGGGTGTAGCTTGCTGTGTAGTGACAAAAGATAGAGACTTCTTTGTTGTGGTACCTAGCTGTGGGATCTCCTCCCTCTGGAGACATGGATGGCCACAACACTGATGGGTTTCCATTGCCCGATGGGTGTTTTTTTTTTAAAAAAAGCACTTGTTCTGCCAAAGTTTCTGTTCTGTAGTATCAATTATTTTATTGTCCTTACGACTAAAACTGTTAATGATTTTAACTGTTTTATTAATTTTAATAATATAGGGTTTTACTAAGTATATTAGTAAAATGTACTCCGACTGGGAGGAAGGGCGGGATATAAATCTAATAAATAAAAATAAATAAATAAAATATATTAGAAACCCCTTTGCTGTCACTATGTGATGAAAAGCGGCATATAGGTGTAATAAATAAATAAATAAATGTAGTGATTCATCTGCCTTTGGTTCTCCCTCCGTTTGACCATTCACATGCTAATTTTAAGATGTCCTCATTATTTTTAAACACCAAAAGGTATTTCAAAGGCCTACATTTCATCATTGTCATGGTTTATTTGCATGCCACGTTTCCATGGTAAACCATGCTCCAAGTGCCTCCCAACATCACAAACATTTACATATGATTTCAAGATAATACACTGATAATAAAAAACAAAAATAAATTAAGTAATCATACAAACAGTAATAGGCTAATTAAAGCATCTCAGCACCAGATATACAAATTCAAATGACAGCAAAAATTACAACATTAATAATACAAATCTTACCATATTCAGAATTAAAAATAAAATATAAGGTTTGTCATCCTTTCCTACCTGATCAACTACAAAGAAGTTAGTGGGTCAGAAGATGAGTTACCTTACTCTCCATAAACTGACCTCCAACATGGGCCAGTTGAAGCCAGTGAGCTGGAGGGGTAACAGACTTAAATTTAGGCTGCAGCAACTGAGGCAGTCAGGGATTCAGTATTGACCTTCTTGAGATCAGCAACCTTAACTAACCACAGAATCTATGTAAACATGAACACAAATGGTAACTGCCTTAAAATAAAGCAATTTTTTTTCTGGCAGAGAAGTGGCCTGTCTGCCCTTCCCCAAGGCTGAATTTCTCACTCTCCTAGAACACAGCCAGTCTTGGTTCTTCACCTCCCTGAGCCAGATGGGTGAATACAGCCTTAGGCTCTGCTATCTATAAGTGGACAGCTCAATGGAGACATCTAAACACACAGCTGTGGTTAAATCTATCATATGAAATGAGGATTTTTTGCAAAATGGTGGCGATACAAAATAGCAAGAAAATACATAATCCACCTTACATACAGGCAAATAACAGAGTGTTCAACAAAAGTGCAAATAGATTATACATGTTAGAAGATATTTGCAGTGTTTTTTTTAAAATTGTAAATCAATAAATTATGGCAGTGTATGGCACAAACAGTGAGCAGTACTATAATGATATGTAACTATGACAATAAAATCATTTGCATTACTAATATAATTGTGCATTATTTATTTTTGTATTAATTATAATACAAAATATAATTAAAGCAATGGAACTCATTGCCAGTGGATGCTGGATAAAAATAGATACAACTGCAAAGATAAGATCGAGCACAAAGGGTGATAGCCAATATTATTCATACTCAAATTTTAATAGATCTACTCTGACTATGGTTAACATTGGATATCACCCAAAAGTTATTTTCCCATCATTACAGGCTCTTACCAGTATTTTACTCCTTTTACTCTGGGGCAGATGCAACAGGTCATGTTCTTTGATCCTGTTTCTACGGTCGGTACAATTCTGTAAGGCAAAACTTCACTGCTCCCATGACAAAAATGTGCACATAGACAAGAAGATTGGGCCTAGGTTCTTTCCAGAGATTTATTTATTTATTTATTATAAGATAGGAGGCGGCTTGAGCAGAAATGGAGGCGAACTCCCAATGGATGCAATTATGCGCTGGTTAGTGCTTCGACAAAGCTGTATGTAGGAGCGGTGAAGGCAGCCAAAAAACATCATTTTGCTGCCACTATAAAATCATCTCTCTGCCGCCCAGCGGAGCTCTTTCAAGTTGTCCGGGGGCTTCTTCATGCAAACCCTCCGGACATGGTGGAATCATCGGAGACCCGCTGCAATCAGTTTGCCGATCACTTCCAGAATAAGATCTCATGCATCCGCCGGGACCTAGACTCTCAAGTTATAGCAGCTGATCCTAGTGAGGTGTCCTGAACACAGTCTTGTCATGTTTTGTTGGATGAGTTCCAGTTGGTTCAGCTCGAGGACGTGGACAAGGTGCTTGGACAGGTACATGCAACCACTTCGGTACTAGATCCTTGCCCCTCTTGGCTAATAAAAACTAGCAGGGATGGAACAGGTATCTGGGCCAAGGAAGTGATATATGCCTCTTTACGAGAGGGAGTGGTCCCTAGCTGTCTTAAAGAGGCACTGGTGAGACCACTTCTGAAAAAGCCTTCCTTGGACCCAGACAATTTTAACAGCTACAGGCCAGTCGCGAATGTTCCATTCCTGGGCAAGGTCTTGGAACGAGTGGTTGCTGGCCAGCTCCAGGCGCTATTGGATGAAACCGATTATCTAGATCCATTTCAATCGGGTTTTAGGCCCGGTTTTGGCACCGAGACAGCCTTGGTCGCCCTGTACGATGACCTATGTTGGGAGAGAGACAGAGGGAGTGGAACTCTGTTGATTCTCCTTGATCTCTCAGCGGCTTTTGATACCATCAACCATGGTATCCTTCTGGAGAGGCTCGCGGAGTTGGGAGTTGGAGGTACTGCTTGGCAGTGGTTCCGCTCCTACTTGGCGGGCCGTCTTCAGAAGGTAGTGCTTGGGGAACATTGCTCGACACCGTGGGTTCTCCAATATGGGGTCCCGCAGGGGTCAGTTTTGTCCCCCTTGCTTTTTAATATCTACATGAAGCCGTTGGGTGAGGTCATCAGGAGCTTTGGAGTGCGTTGTCATCAGTATGCTGATGACACGCAGCTCTACTTCTCCTTTTCATCTCCTCCAGGTGAGGCTGTCGATGTGCTGAACCGTTGTCTGGCCGCGATAATGAACTGGATGAGAGTTAACAAACTGAAGCTCAATCCAGATAAGACTGAGACGCTGTTGGTGGACGGGTTCTCTGATCGGATGGTGGATATATGCCCTGTCCTGGATGGGGTTACACTCCCCCTAAAGGAACGGGTTCGTAGTCTGGGAGTCTTCCTAGACTCTTCCCTTTCACTTGAGGCTCAAGTAGCCTCGGTGGCAAGGAATGCGTTCTACCAACGTCGGTTGGTAGCCCAGCTACGTCCCTATTTGAGTAAAGAGGACCTTACATCAGTGGTACATGCTCTGGTAACCTCGCGTTTGGATTACTGCAATGCGCTTTACGTAGGGCTACCTCTGAAGACAGTTCGGAAGCTACAGCTAGTGCAAAACACGGCAGCCAGACTGCTAACAAGAACAAAGCGGTCTGAGCATATAACACCTGTTCTGGCCCGCTTGCACTGGCTGCCAATATGTTTCCGGGCTAGATTCAAAGTGTTGGTATTAACCTATAAAGCCTTATACGGTGCGGGACCACGTTACCTTGCGGAACGCCTCTTCCGATATGAACCCGCCCATACACTACGTTCTACTACGAAGGCCCTCCTCCGGGTTCCAAGTCATAGGGATGCCCGGAGGGTGATGACAAGATCTAGGGCCTTCTCAGTGGTGGCCCCCGAACTATGGAACAGTCTCCCCGAGGAAGTGCGCCTGGCACCGACGCTGCTTTCCTTTCGGCGCCAGGTTAAAACCTTCTTATTCTCCAAAGCATTTTAATCTAAATTGATTTAAATTTAAAATGTCACTGCATTGATTTAGATTGTGTTATTTTGTATCATATTGTGTTATTTATTGTATCTTTTATGCTTTGTATTTCTATGTTCACCGCCCAGAGAGCTATTGCTAGTCGGGCGGTATATAAATAAATAAATAAATAAATAAATAAATAAATAAACAAACAAACAAACAAACAAACAAATAAATAAATAAATTAGATTTACATCCCACCCTTCCTCCCAGTCACAACAATATTACATTTTATGGACTACTGCCAGAATTGGCTTGAGGTTTGTATCTTAAATCCTAAAGTTAGATATTTCCTCCTAATTTTTTCACAAGAGTGAACGTGAAGGCACCAGATAACAATCTCCATGTTCAGGTGGGCTGATATGGGGAAAGTCATTCCAAAAGCTACCTCATTCCCGAGCCGTTTAGAGCTTTAAAGGTTTAAATTTTGCATGCTATCTATTTTTGTGTTTTAATGAGGATTTTAATTGCAATTATTAATCTGGTCCTTATCAATGAATTTTACTGCTTTATTGCGTAAGCCAATTTTTACAATAGAAAGAATGAAATAATTACTAGAAGAAGAAGAAGATCCCAGCATTTCAACTGAACTCAGAAATGGACCAGAAGCCAATTAATCTGTTTCAGAGAGGGCGGGACAATCAATCCCTCTCCACGATATACAGACAGCCAAGTGGGAGAAGGACTAAGCAGACACGCAATAGGCCAAAACAAGAAGTGAAATTAATTCCACAAAATAAAACTACTAGATGGTGCTCTGGACACCACCCTGGACAAACTGTGGCATCCAGGTCGAGGAGAACATGAACAGGTTTATCCTCAAAGTCAGCCTTGCATTTAAGCATTCACCTGGTTGCCATAGGTGACAAGAAATTGCAGGATGACGGGAATAAATGTGAGCAACCAGAATCACCATGTTTTAATTCTGCTTTTCTAGGCAGCTGTTTTAAGTCTTCGAAAAGTAAGAGGTACATGCAGCAGGCATGCAGGATAGGAGATAGCAGGCACAAACAGATTAGAACATATGTGTGGCTACACTCCCCTCCACTATTACCTTTCTTTGGTTTCTGACACTGCTTCTGGGAGATGTAGTAGGCTCCACTCATGATCTTAATTTATCTCCTTTCCTTCTTTCCAGCACCAGATCCAGAGAGCAACAGGCTCACCTTCCTCTTTGCAATGACCTACCTAGAAGCCACCATGACCCTTTCCTTCTCTGTGCATCTGCTCTTTCCAAACATCTTTATTCTCCAGCACACATGACACAACTAATGTTCCTTCTGTAGCTAGATGTCAGAGAAATAAGTCTTGTCTTCCAGAAGCTGCTATATGTGTATACAGCTTCCTCATGTGGAAAATCATTGAGCTCCAGGTGACAGCCTTCCAACTCAGGGGTAAGAAACTGCTTTCAGCCCAAAGACTATTGTTGCGAGTTTGGGGGGTTGAGATGGATAATTCCTATGAGTCCCCTTCCAGTCTCTGATTTAGAGACTTGCGCCTGGGGGTGAGAAACGCTCTGCTGGTCAGATGAGTTTCTTTTGTTAGTCTAACAGAGTGGCCAGGTGGGTTAATGGGTCCATCAGGTGCCCAGCAACTGGCGAATGGGCCAGGGAGATCCTTTTGTCATTGAAACTCTTCAGAAGAGCCTCCCCCTCCTCCTGGGGCTGAGGAGAGGCTTGTGTAGTTAGTTGTGGGAGAAAGGCTGGGAACTGGAGGCAGGCAGAAAGACTGACTCTCTGCACAATGGCTCTGGGGTGCCTCCTGTAACCCTGATGGAAAGCTGGATGTTGGACTGCTGATGCCTTGAACCCCTCCATCCTAAGCTCAGGTTGGAATGTGTGTAAATAAATAAACCATATTTCATAAAGACACCACAGTCTCCACTGACCTTCTTCCCAAGGAAACCAAACCCTGGGTGAGTGCAGGGACCCCTGCAAATCTCACAGCTCGGAGATTGGGGTGGCACACAACACTATATTCTCTTCTGGGTGACTTTCTAGAGGCCATCATGTGTCAACGGCAGGAGGGAATAGTGGCAGAAGTGGCTGGAGCAATGAATGTATGTTTTACTTTTGTACAAAGCCTAATTTCTACACGCACTGATAAACCCTACTCTATCCTCCATTCAGACAGGGAAGAATTAAAATAAGAATTCAAGGACACATTTCAGCCAGGCAAAAACACTCAAGGAGAGTATGAAGCAAGACTGGTAAGCGGTTGCAGCCTGGGGCCAGAGGGTGAGGATTTTCTACTCCAGCTGACTCTTCCTTGAGCAATACTGCCTCACTATCCAGGTATCTTACATGGATGCGGAGGCATAAAAGAAGACGAGTCCCTGTACCTTTCTGGGCTCCAGAAAGGAATAACTAGGGCAAACTGAGATAAGTCTGTGTTTCTTTCCAGGAAAGACCATGCTTATAGTCTCCTTCCTTTCCTTCCCAAGCAGCAGTTCTGTCTATAGAAAATGCAAGCTCTTCCCCCTCTCCTACTAAGTTTTTAGTCTTTGGCCAAAAACTTTTCACACACTCTCCCATGAAGCCACAATTAGAATGCACTGCTGGATCAATGGCTTGAACTAAAAACTGTTGCAAACATTCTTTCATTTGCAGCCTTGTGCAAGAATGCTGTTCCTCAGCCAGAAATATTTCCTATGTTGAACAAACTTGTGTCCGTTTTTGCCTGTATCTACCACAAGCTGTGAACAGGCATTCAGAGCCATGAGCTGCATAAAACCTGATGAAAGATTTACACTTAGCATTAAGTGACAAACTCTGATGATGGACACAATTAATGATATGACAGTGACAAAATACAAACAACTGCCTGCATTGGTACTGGATTTCTTTGGGCCATTGATGTAGACTGACTTTCTTTTTGAAAAAGAATTGTGGAATCCGAACTTATTTGGTAGATCTCAATGTGGTGCATACTATATATACCATTGAACACAACCCTATATCTAGTATTCACTAATAAGCAAAATATCTTGCAGTTTAAGAACGTACCTATAGCCCACAGATCTTTCTATCAAACTTTAAAAAACAGGGAAATTGGACAACTACAGTGAATGCACCAGGGGAGCAGGAGACCTGACCTCCTCTCTATTCTACTGCCCTACAAATCTGTCAAAATGCAAACACAATTTCGGTTGGTCTTTCACAGTCCAATCCACTTCCTGTGTTTTTAAAGTTTGATAGAAATATCTGTGGCCTATAGGTACGTTCATAAAACGCAAGGTTTTTTGCCTATTAGTGAATTTCACTGCTTTTTAATCCAGGAGGTAAGAAATGGGATCTTGTGCAAGTTTGCTGTGAATGGATTGATCATTTGCATGCTTATTGAGTTCAGTGTGATTTACTCCCCTGCAATCATGCTTAGGATAGGTGAAACTGACCACAGGGGATGGGGAGTGGAGGAGGATGAGGGAGGGGAGGAAAGGCAGAAGGGAGGGCTGGGATGGGAGCAGGTAGGAGGGGGAGGGGAGGACAGGTTTGGTCATTTGCATGTTTATTTCAGTGTGATTTACTCCCATGCAATCATGTTTAGGATAGGTAAAACTGACCAGGGGGGGAGGGAGAGAGGGCTGGAGTGGGCAGGGGAGGAGGAAGAGGGGAAGGGAGGAGGAAGGGACAGGAGAGGGAGGGGAAAAGCAGGTCTGATCATTTGCATGCTTATTGAGTTCTATGGGATTTACCTCTATGCAGTCATGGTTAAGATAGGAAAAACTGACCATGGGGGAGGAGGAGGGAGAGGGGGCAAAGGAAGGAGCGTATCAGAGAGGGGCAAAGGAAGGAGGAGGGGAGGGCTGGTTTGATCATTTGCATGCTTATAGAGTTCAATGGTATTTACTTCCATGCAATCACGCTTAAGATAGATAAAACTGACCATGGGGAGGACGAAGGGGAGGGGGAGGGAAGGGCAAAGGAAGGGGGAAGGAAGGGGCAAGAGGGAGGGGAGGGAGCGAGAAGGGAGGGTGGGTTTGATCATTTGCATACTTTTTGAGTTCAATGGGATTTATTTCTGTGCAATCATGTTTGAATATGGAAATGGACTGCCTTCAAGTCGACTGGACTTATGGTGACCCTTTGAATAGGGTTTTCATGGTAAATGGTATTCAGAGGTGGTTTTACCATTGCCTTCCTCTGAGGCTGAGAGGCAGTGACTGGCCCAAGATCACCCAGTGAGCTTCATGGCTGTGTGGGGATTCAGACCCTGGTCTCCCAGGTCGTAATCGAACACTGACCTGGGGGAGGGGCAGGAAGGGTAGGAGGAGGGTGAGGGGAGAAGATTGGGTGGGTGGGCACTGGGCAGTTGGGAAGCCCTTTTCCTTTCCAAAAGGAAAGCATTGTGAACAGTATCATTGCTTTTCAGCGTTTCCCCCACCTCTTTATTCTACGGCAGGCACATGTAGCCTCCCACCCAAATTTAAACCAAAGCTTTCCCTGGCCACATCCACACCAGGCCTTTATTTCACTTTGGACAGTCATGGCTTCTCTCAAAGAATCCTGAGAAGTGTAGTTAGTGAAGGGTGCTAAGAGTTGCTAGGAGACGCCCTGTTCCCTCACAGACCTTCAATCAGAGTGGCTGACTGTTAAACCACTCTGCCCACTGGAGGTCTCTCAGGGGAATAGGAATCTCCTCAAAGCACCCTTCACAAACTACACATCCCAGGATTGGGTGAAGACATGACTATCTCGAGTGAAATCAAAGTCTGGTGTTGGTGTGGCCCCCTGATTAGCCAAGCCAAGCAGCTGGGAGTCTGGCTTTTACCACATTGACAGTTGGTTCTTACTGAGGATGCCCGACGCTATCATTTCGTTCAATTAATTAATTAAAAATCAGCCAGGCATTTTTTAAAGTTTTAAACTGCAGAAGATGAAGGTCAAAGTCAGTAGTAGGATTCCAGGTACTCTGTGAACACGGCTGATCTTTAATGAATTTCAACAGATTATGAGAACTCTGAGAGAAAAAAGTCCAAAACGGCTCTGGGGTTTTTTTCTCTCTTTTTAGACTTTGAACTCTCGATTCTCTCTGACTGTTTTGTGTATCACCATGAAAACTGAGAGAGTTGTTAAGCAAGGGTTTCTGAGTTCAGGACTGTAAGTTTTGTAAGGTTTTGTTTTGAAATGAGCTTAAATGAGGCATCAGAATGGCATGGGGGTATTTTCAATTTAACATTGCAGAAAGTGAAAAATCCGTGCTGGCTATAGTATACAGCCACTCTCATGGCGGTATAATATAGTAAGCGGAATAAGAGAACCTGGCACTGTTGTTTATTGGTAAAAAAAGTGCTGGTCTTGTGGATGTATAAAACTGTAATGCTCCTGTTTGCAATTCTGTTCAGTCTTATAAGCAGACTAGTATAAAAAGAAGAGTGCAGTCCAGTATCTTTTACGTTCTTTATTTACAAGTTTGCTCCATATGCTCAGGAAATGTGTCACAGTGTGGGCCAAAGTTGTAATATACCTCAAACCACCTGGGAAAGCTCCACTCAATGGCACTCTGAGAATGTTAACAGCAGCAGCTGGGAGGAAGGGCGGGATATAAATAGAATAATAAAATAAATAAATAAAATCGATTCTTTGCTGTCATCAAAGCTACACAGTAGGCTCTGTAATGAGCACTAACCTAAGTCTAGTTGAATTCACACCAAATTTTCTACCAGTTGTGTTCTAGTCATCTCCTGACCAGCTTCATCATAAGGAGCAGAAGCAATTCTACCAGTGGAGGAGACTAATAAGTAAACTTGTCCACCAGCTTTGCATTACACGAAGCAATTAAAGCATCGACAGAAGTGCCAGCCATGCCAACCACATGGAAAGTATTCAGGAATCCATCCAAATCCTTAACTCTCTAGGGATGGACCACTTAATTATCCCACCAAGCCTGCAGAACGGAATAGCCACTTCAAGCCTAAACCTCAACAAGAGGTAGTCTGACCATGGACAAAAAGAAGTATCCCCTATATCCAGGCCACTATCTTTCCGACCAATCCAAAATACCAAATCAAGATTGCAACCTGCCATATGTATTATGGTGATGACATGTTGGGTCATCCTTGCCATGGCAGCCATGAGAACAGCTCCAAACAAGGTACCTCAGCATAAATGTTGAGGTCTTCCAGAACAATAAGCATCAACATCCCCAACACCAAGTCCAAGACAACCACATCAGTACAGGCAGGAAAACTGAAAGTATACTGACCAACCAGCTGCCTAACAAAATTCATCAGCTGTTCCCTGTGCACAACACCAGGTTCTCAGAACATACAAATGCTCAAAACTAGGAACTGACCAAATCAGAACACTGGAAAGTAGATTGAATCCTTAAAAACCACAATGATCCCCACCCAACCTCAAGTCTATGTTGGTTTTGTCCAGGCAGACAGAAGCCAGGAGATATAAATTTCACCCAGTTCATTCACTCAGAGGTCAGTGCCCTAATCCACAGTCAAGTAATGTATAAACAGATGTTTCTGACCAGGCAACAGCACCCAAGATTAGACGTAGGTTGGCAAGACTCAGAGGGCTAACCTTGTGATAGGTGTCAAGTGCCTAATCCAGGGAAGAGGAACTTGTGACCCTCTAAGTATTGTTGGACTAAAACTTCCATAATCCCTGACAACTCTTCATGTTTGCTGGGGCTGATGGGAGCTGGAGTCCAACATCTGGAGAGCAACAAGTTCCACACAGGCATTAATTAGCCTTCCCTCACCAAGCCTGCCCAGCTCCCACTGCCACTTCTCCCTTTGGCCATTAATTACTGGGGAACATCTCCTCCTGCCATTCCAAGGCACATAATAAAGATCTATACACAATTAAGCACATTAAAACACACAGTGAGCTTTGGCAGTGTCAGAATCAGGCATGGCACAGGGATTCCTAAGAATCAGGAGTGGCCAACCTTTTTACGTCAAGGCCTGCTTTCTCTTGGGACCACCCATTTCTCTCAGAAGAACACTAGCCCTCCCTCTCTCTCTCTCTCTCTCTCTCTCTGATACATGCACACACCTTCCCTCCCCTTCTCTTCCATCCATCCACTCCATCTGTTATGGCTATTTTTGCCATGCCCATCTTCTCCACTCATTCAAAACTCCCACCGCCACCACCCATCTGTCCATCCATGCATCTGTTTGAGCTTTTTTTCCTCTACATCCCACTTCTCCATCTATTCCTCAGGACTTTCCTGATGCTTGAGCAAACAAGGGAGCCTGGTTTTGCTATTATTTATGCTCAGAAATTTGGTGGTGGTTGTTGGTGAAATGGCTGCTTTTCAAATCGGCTCTCGACAAAGATACTCTCCAGTTCTTAGCATATGGGTAACTTTTGTGCCCAGGGAAGCAACAGTGTGAGAGGCTGGTGCTTTTGGAAGTGGCTCTCAGAAAGGTTCTCCAGTTCCTGAATCACCTCTTTCCTTCTTTGTCCTCACGCTTTGTCCATCGCTTTGTCCATCCCAACCATATTTGAGCTTGCATACTCCTTCCCCTGCCCCAAGCTCCCCAATTCTTTATGCACAGCCTGGTTCAGTCCCCACTCAGTGCTCCTCCTCTCCAGTAAGCAGTCAACTCAGCACTCACTTGCCCAATCACAGTGCACCAGAAGACTCTGGCACCTGCTCTCAGAGGGCTGACCATGAAGTGTAGAGAGTCAATTTTAGGACTTGGGAAATGAGCACAAAATGGGCAGTGCTGGTGGTGGGGCACTGATTTTGGCAGAAGGGTGTTCCAAGCACTAGAGAAAAATGTGAGTAAAATGTGCTTGTGGTGGTGGTGAATTTGGGGCAACTGCAGGGGAGACCCCTGAAGGGCCGCATACAGACTGTGGGCTCTACATATTAACTATATAGCTTAGGAAATGATTCAGAGAGTTAAGCCAAGCATCAGGTAATATGCAGCAATTGCAATGACAGGGACTGAAAACTGTTAACTAGAGCTAGAGAGAGAGCTGGGGTATTATTATTATTATTATTTATTGAATTTCTTAGTCGCCCATCTGGCTGGCTATCCAGCCACTCTGGGCGACGTACAAAATAGACATACAAATATAATAGACATTAAAAATCTGAAAACAATGACGATAAAATCTAGGGTAGATGTAGAGATAGGAAGAAAATAAGAGTTTGGAAGACAGGCAGGAAGAGACTGGCTCGGACATAAGGCCAGAGGCAACAGAGAACAGCAATGTTGCTCACTTTTCCGGAGGACCCAGAGCTCACCTGGAACCAATAATTTACTCTGCCTGGGAGGCCTCTTCAGATAATATGGTCTCTGCTTGGAAGTGGCTCAGCAGGAAAGAGCCCTTGGCTTACAAAGTCAAGGTTATGAGTTCAAAGCTGGTCAGTGCTTGACAGTAGGTGGGCAGGGAAAGTGTAGAAGGAACCAAAGGTTGGGAAAACATAGTGCATCAAACTCTGAACTTCTGTTCGCTAACCAATGGAATCTGCACAGATTGACTTTCTGACTTTGAGGCCCTTAGCTTAAAGAAAAATAAATTGAAACTAAGGATCTCAGAAGTCTGCTTACATTCCTGTTTCTGCACTACATTGCACAGATCACAGCTGTGCAAATTTCAGTACACCTTGCCCCAACAGAATTGCAATAAACTAGTTTCAGATCTTGCAACCTCAAGGCATCCCTTATAGATGTCTGTTAGCTACTCGAATTCCAGCTTCCATTCTTTTCTTCTTTGCTCCCTCTGTCCCATTACCTGCAGAGGGTCTGGAGTTATGGATGCAAATTACACAGGATTGCACATTTAACACAGGGAAAACCAAGGATTGCCAATTATTCCACTGCCACATTATCATGGCAGAGGCATTCTAGGAACATCCATTCTGGTCATATTTATCTACCCAAACCCAAGTCTGGTATGCAGTCATGTGTCTGACAAAATAAAACAACATGTGTTCTTTTGAAATGTACAAAGCCAATTTGCTTGTTTTGTTTTATAGGCAAAGTCTTAAATGCTTCTGCAAGCAAGCTCCATGCCACATGAGTAATTCCTCATGAAAAAGTGGCATATTCCACACTCATGTGCTACTTTTCAACCAACATGTTCAAGTTGGGGATACAGAGGTCAGGTATTGAGATGATCTTGGGTGTTAGCATTTCCGGCCTCCAAATGTTCAGTAGAGTTCTATAACTTGCATTTACTCCAGGATAAAGGCCTAATAACTCTTCAATATAAACTCCAGATGTACGCTCCAAACTGGAAAGCAAGGCACCCCCATCTCTAAGTATGCCTCTGATAGGATATTTGTTTCTAAATTCTGTTCCCAGCTCCGGCTCAAGAATCCGTGCTAGACATCAGTTTAGTAATTCACTGTTTATAAATTTAAAGCTAAGTTCCTAAAAGAGAAATTTGCACAAAAACAAAAATAAAAAACAGTGAGCTGTATGCACCTAAAGATCTGCATTTCAGCTTTGAAAAGACTGATCACATTCAGAAGGATGGGAAGCCTGAACCTAAACCCTTCCCTTCTCCCTATCCCATGATGGGGAAAGACAGGCTTGGTTTCAGTCCCACAACCCCCCCCCCCAAAGTGGAAACACCAATTATCCAATTGACACTTTGTGCCCAGTTCCCACTCTGGGGTTGTGAGCTATACATGCAGCAACTCTCTCTATATAGAGATTCAGCCTTATAACACCTTTTTGTTACTTGGTTCCCCATCCAGCAGAGCATGTGCATCATCCTCACTGAATCAGGACAAACAGTGATGTGAAGGCACAAAACATCAGAACAATGGCAGGCTGATAAAGGAGCAGCTTCCAGAATTTTAGAGATAATTCCCAATAACTTCATAATGATAAATGTGTGTATTTGTGCAAGTGCACAGGCAAGCATGCATAAGTATACATATAAAAGGGTTAAACGTTACAGTAGAATTTCAAGTGTGTGCTTTTAATAGCTCTAGCTTTTTTAAAAACTGTATTACATTTTATTCTAGCCCTCAGGTAACTTGTTCATTGGGATAAAAGGTCTTATTCCTAACAGATTCCACTCCTTAAAGAGCTCCTGGGTAAATACTCAAAATATATTTACCCCTTAAAATTTGACAATTGTTTTTAAAAGACAAACGGTATGCTTATTACACTTTTACACGGGGAGAAAAGTCATCATTTTAACTGATGGAGCTATATATGAAAAAACCCTGATGGCTGTAAAAGCCACCAAACAAACTAAGACAGCACTGAGGTGTGCAGTCAGAACATGGATTATTTTGTTGAAATATCTAACATGATACTAAGACCAGAGGCAAGTTTTAGATATGGAGCTTAGGTCTGGTTTGCTTGTTCTTAAAAACAAGAAACATATAATACATTGTAAAATCAGGAAGGAAAGTCTTTGTGGCTATATGGTCTTCTCAATGCAGACCAAAAGTTCTGTGCACAGTCCTCTGAGAGAGTGTTACTTAAACATAAAGCATTGCTTCCCTCACCCCCACCCGACAATTTGCAGAGCTACTGGTATCATTTGGAAAACAAAATGAAATTAAGATAAATGACAACAAGGTTTGATTTTTCACTGATATAAGAAAGCTCACCTTGGCCTCTTACACATTTTTAAAGCACGCAAGACTCCTTAGTTGTACATTTACATATTGGAAAGTTTTTATTTCCAAAGCCCAAGGGTCTCATTTTGACCCCTTCTTGAAGGTCATGTTCACATACATTCTTAAACTTCCCACTCCCACTCCATTTTTAATTTGAGTTTTCAGTCTGCTAACACACTGCAGTCTAATGAGACACACAGAGGGAGAGAGCAGTAGTCAAATATGTTGGGTGATTTCTTCCCATCATTTAATAGGGTCACTGCTATTGGTATGGGAAGTAACCATGCAAATCAAGAGACCTGTGAGTAATGCTTATGATTGTTAGCACTGTGACATGTGACCCAGTCATTTGGAAGATGCTTTCAAGTGCCACCCAAGCGGCAGTAATGTATTAATTGGGCTGTAATTTCTAATGACCTGGTTATACAAACCACTGTCCCAGCAAATAAGCACTCTTAAACAACAAGGATTGGGATAAAGGCACAACCTCACAAGGCCCCTCAGTAAATGAAATTTGTGGGGCAGTATTGGGACTGGTGCAGATGCTACTGCACTGGCAACAGCCATCTATGATTACCAGATAAGAGCATAAGAATTATTGATAAATGAACACCCTTTGGGTTTGAACTGGACTGGAAGTGGGTTAGCAATGATAAGTATTATTGGAAAATGCTCTAAAAAAATTCTGATAATGCTAAAAGACAGGTTAGACGTCCCTATACTGGCCCTCAAGGGACAGAACTTTTTTTTGGGGGGGGGGGGAATCTATAACTAATATAGTATCAGAAAATAAAAAAGAACAGTAGTTGGCAGAAGTAAAAGATCTTCTGCTTTTTGCTGCTTTCCTGCCCCAATATAAACCTTATCAGGCAGGGCCAGCTCCAGGCATGCGGGGGCCTTTGGGCATCAGCTTGCCCTGGCCCCCCGGTAGGTGGGTGGGTGTGCGCGTGTGCGCCCCCCATGGCCTCCCTACCTGTCTAGTCTTTACCATTGCCCTTAATGAAGATGGCGGCCACGGTTTCCTTGAGGGAAATGAAGCCTCCGCCGCCATCTTTGTTGATAGCACACGTGCGTGCTATGCATGCACATCTCTGCCATCAACTAAGATGGCAGCAGCAGCTTCAGTACCTTAGGGAAGCTGCGGCCGCCATCTTCATTAAGGGCAATGCTAAAAATCCAGCTGACAGGTAAGTGGGGGGTGTGGGGGGGCACAGATCACGGAAGGTAAGTGGGGGGTGTGAGGGGGCACAGATCATGGAAGGGGAGCGGAGGGCCCCTCAGGTGCCCCTGTAGCTTCGGGGCCCTTGGGCCAATGCCCAACCTGGCCGCCCTTTAGAACCAGCTATCAGGTGTTGATCTATACATGACAAAGGAACTACACTAAGGCTGCAATCCTATTCACATTTACCTTCGCGTAAGTTTCATTGAATTCAAATGACTTATTTCTCAGTAGACAGGTATTGGATTGCTCTATAAGGACTATATCCAAGCCAGTCATACTCAGAGAAGACCCACTGAAATTAATGGAAAAATTAGAATGAGTCTACTCTGAGTATGATTTAGCTGGATACAACCCAGTGTTCCTCAAGTGGAAGTTCTTAAGCAACACAGATGAAAGGGACTCAGCAGGAATGTCCAAGTGTACCATGAAGGTCCCCAACACTACCACCAAAACGATCTCCAACAGGAGAAACAGGGGAACTGTTTGGCAGGAGGGAGGGTAGGATACCAACAGAATCCCTATCTTCTCTTGAGAACTCAGCACCAATATTATTTCGTAAGATAGGCAACATATTAGGACAAACTTGGCTAATTTGCCTCACATTCAAGCTCTATTCACTTGTTCTTCTCCCACACACACACACACATACACACACACACACACACACACACAAATACCATCACTTGCTCGCCCTTCCCATACTTCAGCTGGGAGGTGAATGCCTACAGTGATGAGCCTGCTCTACCTGAGAGATTAGAATTCTTAGCCATGTGGTGAATCTAATTAAGTAGTAAGAGGCTCTTTGCTGCAGACATTCAGCCAACAACACATGGAGGGAATGCATGAAGGGGTACATGCAATAAGGGGTAGGGAAAATGGGCTTTTCCCCACTCCCCTCCTTACATAGTGACAATCACATGGGGGAGAAAATGAATGAATAGAACTACAATGACACTATAGCACAAGCCATTCTCCAGTTGTCAAAGCTAAACCCATTTTCTAAAACAAAGAAATAGGGTCAATAATTCAACACAGTTTTCATTTAATGAGAGAGTAAAAGCCTTCACTGGAAAAATAAATCACCAAATAGCCTACCTGAAAATTATTCAAGAAGATATCAATATGCTCTTAAACATTCACTTTGCATTAATAAGCTTTGCTTCTGATTAAAATGTTGGCAGATGGTAGCTTTTCAGTAAAAAGTGACAAGTTTGTTTAGATTGTTTTCCCCGTGTAACCCCCTACACATTTCCCCTTAAAAGTATATATAGAGAAAGAGAGATACACAGTGCAACTTTAATCACTTTTAAATTACCCTAAATTAACCGGGGGCAAGGACCAGTCCTGATTCAAGCTCAGTGTAAATCAATTGAAGGAAGCCAAACAGAGAAAGTGATGGATAAAAATGGGATTGACAATCCTACTCAGCATGGAAAGGTTGAAAATGGAGGGGCTGGAGCAGCACACAGGGCCCTGCACCTTCGCCTCCTATAAACAACGAATGTTGGTAGAGACCTTGTGCGCTCATTGCACTCCTGGATTTCTGCTAAAGTACTGAGATGAGTTAATCAGATTACTGTTGTACTAAATTAGCCAGATTACCAGGAGGTTACATGTATATCACTATAAATTACCATTTGGTGATTTCCTATATTCACTCCAAATGTTGGGCCTATGGTTTTAAGTTTTGTTACATTATCCAACAACACCTTCTCCAGGTTTCATTTCTTGTCATTATTCATTCCGGATGGAGAAATATTAGTTAATATTTTTTTATTAAGTTCTAGAGCCACTGTGCATTGACTCATATTAGCATCAAATTATATAACACACACAGATGACTGCAAACTGATGAGATCCTTTTGTTATGTGGCAGGCCAGGACTCTGAACATAATGATACTAAAAAACCATGTGAAAAATATATGTATTACTAGCTGATTACCAAAAGCAGAAATGATATTCTGATACTCAACAACAGCTGGATCTACTACTCAGAGCTCTTGTGGATTTATAGTCATTACTAATGCATAAAGGTTTTGCTGATATTTCAAAAACCTGTCTTAATAAGAAAAGAAAAGCTTTGTGTTTTTTTCTTTTTCAAACTCCAGCATATTTGCTTCCTCCATTTTAGGTTTTTAGAGAATCTGGGAAATTGTTTTGTTTTACACGAATGCATTATGTGTACCTCATTTTATATATATATTGGTATTTACATTGCCAGCACTAAAGTGAAATAGCATGTTATGATTCAGTATTTCTACATTTATGATTTTTAATTAGTATAGTTTATCCTCTTAAAAGTGGTTTGTATTTATTTTATTTCTGTATTATTCATAGGTTCAGCTTATTTTCAGATAATCAGGACACATGGCTGTATATTAAAAGAACAGCAGTATCTATTTTTCACCATTACCCTAACCTGTAACACTCCTCCTTCTGTTTACAAAAAACCTTGGCATGAACTATGAATGTGTATCATTTGTTCATTCACTGAGACCAAACTAAAGCTCAGGGTGTAAGAAGTTTTTGTGTACTGCAGTTTCTCTTCCATCATTTTATAATCTCACATTCTTCTGCTGACAAATTATTAGCCAACTAATCTCAGCTAGTCTTAATTCCCCATGTAGGCTAACCAGTGCCACTAATGGCAAAAGAGCAGTTCCTTCATTCATTGCTTCCTTTCACCTCTTGTATCTTCTGCCTACAGATAGACACTCTGATAAAGCAGAGGGGGGACGGAATGGTAAAATTACTTTTGTGCTGGTTTCATTTCTATTGCATGGATGAAAATATCAGTAGGAAATCCACTGGGAAGTCAGGCCCATAGTAGGCTCTGCAAAATGCTCTTCCATTAGGTGGAAGCAGCTTAGTGACATTATTCTTCATGTATGGAAGAGTAGAACAAAACTATAAATACAAGCCCAGTTCCCACATTATGTGTGTTGATTCCATGTGTAGAAGAGGAGGCAGGGCTGCACTGCTAACCCCACCCCAATGTTGCAACCATCCTTGCTCCCACCCCATGCATAGTGTACGGATGTCAGAGAAGGGAAATCTATGCACAATAGACTTCCACATAACCTGGAACCTCACTCTGTGTGGAGGCTTCCTTCTTGCAGACATCTACACACAAAACACACAGATGTTGAGAGATAGGGCTAGGACAGTTGTAACATCAGAAGTTGAGTCAGCAGTGCAGCCCCAGTTATTCTTTTATGCATGGAGCACTCTTCACAACACATATAATGTTTGAAGTGGTGATATGAGAGACCAATAACCATAAACACACACTACCAGGGGTTGTATCAAACTAAGTTCTACTCAGAGTAGACACAGTGAAATTAATTAAGCTAAGTCTGTCATATCTATTTCAATGGGTCTAAACTGAGTAGGCTTAGTATTAGATATAACCCCCAATGTTTTTCAGAACTGAAAATGTCCACAGTATTTGACACCCATGCTCATCTTTTTGGAGACCCAATATGCCTAATTCACATCTCCAAGATCATTCATTCACCACTGAATACTACACAGGGGCACACTAAACAGAGGGTAACTTTGCTCACTATAAACACCACTTCTAGCCTTTTTGAGTTCATCTGAAACATGAGGCACAGGTGCTCAAACTTTCCTCCTTAGTCACCAAGTTTTAGAAACATTAGATACACCAAAATACAAAAAAGTATTCATGCAAGAAAGCCATTATCCTGTGATGTGTTAACACTTTCAGTTCATGAGCATTTTTATGTACTCCTCTCTCCTACTCCACAATGACTGAATGATGAACAATCAAAAGCTATTCTTACTTTCATAAACGTTGAGCAATAACAGGACTAGTGGTAAATTTCCTGAGATATGGCATGTGGTGACTTGTGAGAGGACATGCTCAGTAGTGGCACCCTGACTCTGGAATGCCCTCCCCTCTCAGGTGTGAGCAGCACCAACACTCCCCCTGAAGACGCAGGTTCGCAGTTTGGGTGTGCTCCTGGACTCAGCCTTAAACCTGGAGGCCCAGGTTTCTGCGGTGGCCAGGAATGCTTTTGCACAGTTAAGACTAGTGCGCCAACTGCGCCCGTTCCTGGAGTCGTCTGATCTGGCTATAGTGACACATGCCTTAGTTACATCCTGCTTAGACTACTGTAACGCGCTCTACGTGGGGCTGCCTTTGAAGACTGTTCGGAAACTTCAGTTGGTGCAACGAGCTGCAGCCAGAATGTTAACTGAGGCTGGTTACAGGGACCATATAACTCCCCTGCTGCAACAGCTCCACTGGCTGCCAGTCTGTTTCCGGACACAATTCAAAGTGCTGGTTATGACCTATAAAGCCCTATACGGCTTAGGTCCAGGCTATTTGTCAGACCATATCTCCCTATATGAACCTGCCCGGGCCCTGAGATCTTCAGGAGAGACCCTTCTCACGATCCCAACACCTTCACAAGTGCGACTGGTGGGGACACGAGATAGGGCCTTTTTGGTGGCTGCCCCTAGGCTCTGGAACTCCCTCCCTAGGGAGGCAAGAATGGCCTCCTCTGTGCAGTCCTTCCGCCGACAGCTAAAGACTTTTTTCTCCTGGCAGGCCTTTGGAACTGAAGGTTTTAAGGGTAGTGACTGAAGAGGATGCTGTATGTTATTGTTTTACTTATATGCTCCTAAATTGGGTTGCAGTATTTTAAGAATAATTGGTTTTAACATCTTAATAGTTTAATCCTGTTTTAATGCTGATTTTATATGTTTATATGTTTTATATTTTTATAGGTTCTTAATGATATGTATTTATTTTTATCTGGAAGCCGCCGTGAGTTCCAGTTTGGAAAAAGGGTGGGGTATAAATAAAGATAATAATAATAATAATATAACACTGATAGAGTTTGATAGCAGGTTAAAATATGTCTATTCCCTCAAGCATTTGACTGAAGTGGTTCCCCTTGCTTGGTTGATGTAGTTATGGTGTTAGCATATTGACCGTTTTTACATTAAGTTGAATTTAAATGAAATAGTGCTTTATTGCATTGTTTCATGTCGCTTCTTGCTCTGGAATTGTGTGAACAATGAACAGCAGGTTACAAATAATTTAAATAAAATAAATAATAACATTTTCTCTAGCAAATTCTCCCTTGCAAATAGCCCCAGCTCATTTCATATTACATTTCCCGTGCTGAAATCCAGTATCAGAAGGCTAATGGAGACAACAGCCTTGGGGAAAATATGTAAGAGCCAGTCAGTGGAAAGGGTTAAGCATACCTCTCTCCCACTGGCCAACTCTCCCTTGCAAACTGTACACACACACACACACACATTTATGTTCTCAGCAAACAGAGGTTTGGGAATATTCATTTCCTGAGCTAGCATGTACTATAATTCTACCTTCAAATGATGCCCACTAAAGTATAATTAACTGTTTTAAGAACACAAACATAATAAAACTTATGAACAAGCATGTGCAAACATTCAGGAAGATACCGCTACTAAGTTCCTCTGGCCTAGGGCAAAACTACACTTACTCTTGACACAGGGTGGCCGCCAAATACAGCAGCCTTTTGTGGAGCTCTGTCCATGTCTCCCCAAAATATTTAGATAACATTACAACAGGGGAAAGTGTATCACTTCATGCATTTTCTGCACCAGCTTCGTGACTGATTGTCACCTGGTAGTAGCAGAGAAAAACACATGACATGATGATGGAAAATGCAACATGCATCTGTTAGTGGGGGGTTGTTTTTTGCAACATCCCCAGACTGAGTGCAGACTGCAATTTCATTTTGATTCAATTGCTACCAATCTCTGTATTTGGAACAACACTCTCATTAGTAGCAGTAGTATTAATATTAAAAGCATATGCTTAATTTTCCCACTGAAATCAACAGGAATATCAATTCTTTGATTTTGGATGAATTACCACCACCATAATATTCATATTCAACCTGCACCTATATAAAGCTGTCTGAATTATTTTCTCTGTAATCAAATACCAACAGCAAAGGCAGTGCTGTCACCTCTTCATTGTTCTATATTGGTTTAAGTGTAAATTTAGTTGGTGTTTGTGAAGATTACATTGCACATAAGTACATGACAGATTGCAAGTTTTCTAACTTCAGTTCAGTTTTTAAGCTTCTAGTACTTTCTGTTAAAATGCAGGTTATGTGACAAATTGGAATTAAGTTATCTTAGGTTAATGTAACTGTACGTTAAACTAATGAGGTGTATGCCTATGAGTTATGTCTGATTAGCTTAATACAACTAGCACTGGACAGCTTGGACTGCTGACCTTGAAGGAGCTGAGATAACACTGTAATGCGTTGGAGGATGTGGTTGTGATGTAGAAAAAAATTTACATAATAGTTTGTCATACATACTCCTACAAAATAGGATTGTTTTGAAGTCAAGCAAAGCAAAACCCACATTAAACCACCTCAGGCAAAATCTTCTTTTTTTCTTAAAAAAGTTGTTCCAGACTGGCAGCTTAGATAAAATTAGAAGAAGCACAGAACAGGGGGAGAAAAAAATATTTTGAAAGGGTTATGTAAAATACTTCAACATGGCACAAAATCAAACACAGTTCTTTCAGTTCTTAAGTCTACATGGGAAGTTTGAGTGTCAAAAATTCAACCCTACAAAATGGGTTGCCCTCAATTTATTAAATTTTTCTTATCACTCAGTTGTCGGAGCTATCTGGAGGATAAACAAATCAGAGTATAATAAAAACAATTTTAAAAAATCCAACCTTAGATTATATATATTTCAAAATGTCATACCATACTGGGGCTTTAAAAAAACCAAATAAATTCAAGATTGAAAACTGACTATTCGTTAGCTTGCTCAGTGACTATGTTCCCACTGCATGAGAAACAATTTCCCAGTTTGCTAAATTGTTTCACATACTATTTGTGAGAGTGCTCAAAGTCAGTGTTGTGTTGCAAAGAGAATGCTGGATTTGAACTGGGAAGACCTGGCTCCAACTAATGGGCCTTATGCATGTCACTTGCGCCAACTCTAACCTACCTCACATAGTTGTGTGAGAATAAAATGGAATAGCCTCGTGGGCTGTCTTGAACATCTTAGTGGAAGGGGAGGAATACAAATAATAAAGGTTCAGAAACCAGTAACATATGTCCATGTAATTAATTTCCATTACCAAATAAAAGGGTTCAGTAAAGTAATCTCTTACTCCTCTGAATCATATACATTCATTGACTTCGGTTTGAGATTCAAATAACTTAATACTAAACACTCAGGAACTTATCATCATCATCATCATTAAATGTATTACCTAATAGGTCACAACAGTAAAAAAAAAATTATTAGAAATAGTTTAAAACGAATTACATTAACAACTAGAAAGGATCCTAAAATTATATAAATGGTTGCATTGTCCTATACTTGTTGTAAGTGTAGCAGCCCATCTTCTAAATACTTCAAATACTAACACCCATACCATGGTTGAATTAACCATGGTTCTCATTCTTTTGAAATTTTAGGAATGCAGACAAAGCTGAGATCTCACGCTTCACTCCTGATTACTACTCATGGGCTACTAACCCATCTTTTTTCTCCAAATTCATGAGAGCTGGGAAGAGAAAAAAAGTTATGCTTAGTAGAGTGCTGTAAACAGGCATGAATTGCAGTCCTGCCTTTCACCAAGACTAAATGCCATATAAATACAAACGTTTTCTTTAAAAAAAATGCACTGACACAATGTTATGTTGGGCTGTGTTGTGGTAGGTCCAACAGCATGTCTGCAACCCTAACCATTCAAGGGCCTTCCTATTATATTCTATAAAATAATTCTTAAAAGATAAGTAAGTCTGCTTATGAGGTATACCTTCTACTGATCCTCTACAATCCCCTCTCCCCCCCCAAAAAAGATTTTTTTAAAAAAGAAAAGAAAAAAAGTAGTAGTAGTAGCTAAGGGGTTGTGATGCAAGAGCATACATGTGTTATTTTTCCTGAATTCACATGTAAACCATAACTGTGAACCTTAGCTGGCAACGTGTTTCAAATTAACCCTCTAGACAGGTGTGGACAACCTTTTTGTCCCCAGAGGGAAGTTATAACCAACTAGAATGACAGAACTGATCTGGTCCCCACGGTAATTTTATCTGGTTGCCTTACCCAATTTTAACCAGGGTCTTAAACCCACATTTGCCTGATAGTCCACACTTTGTTACATGTTTCAAATTGTATATAACATGTACATGCAATAGGTACAGCCAGTTTCCAAAGAAGTGGGCAGTTAGCTGCCTTGGACATGCAGAACATTTGATGTGCATTTTGGGAAAGCAATCTATCTATACTTTCAAGAGTACACTGTGATATGGGCATGAAATTTCACTGTCTAACATTTTTAAAAACCCACACCATTGGAGATGCTCCAAAGTAACTTTTTTGATCTCATCCCATGTGTATGCATAAGTTTATGAGGGTTATGTCTTTACCGCATGATGCCACCAGGTTTATCATGGCGCATGACCAATCACAAGGGCATCCGTTTACTTTGCAATTTACATATCGCTATCTGTATGGCTATGAACGCAACAGTTGGGCATACTTGCTCTTTTCCTCCCTTGCTATGGGATGTTCTTCAACGGGAAATGCTTGGGATTGAAACTGGAAATACATTCCTGTATCTACATGTGAAGAACATGCTCTAGACACCTTCCCTAGCTGATCCCAGATCTTTATCAAAGGTTGCTGAATTTTATATTAGTAAATACAGAAACTCAAGCTTTAGAATTATGATTGTATCAATAGCTCTCCTTACCTGTAACCAGCATTGGCTGGCACAGTTTGCATGAAGTAGAGAGCTGCAGTCCTTGCTCTCCAGTGCCATTTCTTTGCAGGAAGAGTAAAGAGGACACAATCTTCAATTTCTTCTTGCAGAAGATCCACTAGCTGCCTGTGTGAACCTCCATAAAAAGCTTCAATTAGCAAAATGCTCATTCTCCTACAGGTCTTCCAAGTTGCCCAGGATTCTATAATAAAAAAATTAAAACCCTGTATTATTAATAAACCCTACATAATAATTATTTCGTTTTAAAATGTGTCACATAGGATCACGATAAAAGTGGAACCACATTACAAGAATTCAGCCAGTAAGCTCAATTTTAAAAGGATTCAATCTTTTTGTTTCATTAATAAGTTTAACTTTAAAAAGACTAATTAAAATTGCAGGCATGAAAAAAGGAGAGTATCTATTAATCAGAGTAATATTCTATTAGAATTTAGGTTACAATTAACAGTTCAGTCATACATACATGTGCTTGAAAATGTTTAGGGCTTAACGTAACAGCTGACTTTAAAATATACATTTATTTTAAAGTTGGTTTTGTCTCTACACAATATAGCTCATTTGTTTTCTAATACACATTCCCTTGTGACTGATAGTACATAAAAACTAGAAGACATTTCAAGCACAGTTCAGCTAAAATAATCTTCATACTAAAGGCAATAAAGAAAGATGACTTAAAAGAAACCCAACTAGGGGCAGCCCAAGGAAACCCAGTTCGAGTCTTCAACCCCAAGGACATCTACACTTAAAGCTACAGAAGGCTAGGAGCATCACTAAGTGACATTTTTAGCCCTTAGAGGAGATGCAAAATACATTACTACATAAACTAGCTGGAACAGAACAATATTGTACACTTTGGAAAGGCTGTTCACACACTCAGCCACAGGGCAGCTGACATACAAAACCAAGGCAAAAACAAACACACATAATATCCCAAAATAAAAAGGGGAAGGAGAAAAGTCTGCAACAATTGCTAAAAAGGCTCAAAAGCTAGAAACAATGTTTGCATGCTGCTAAGTGGCAAAAATTAAAGTGTCTGTGTGTTTTGATTATGATCTTTATGTAGTCCATGCATACTTTTCCTGGTCGTTTTAATCCAAAATTATTACTTCCTTTTCCTAACAGGAGGATATATTGTGCTGTGTTGCATAGAATGGGACTGTAATGCATCACTGATCTTTTCAGACAGTTATCATACCTTTATTTTACATTTAAGAGAAGCAGAGGATCAACTTGGTCTTAGAGGACAGCACAGATATAGTGGGCATAGAAGAAACCTGGTGGAGTAGAGAAAACCACTAGGACACGGTTCTCACAAGAGTGGGGGTATACTATAGGCGGCATGGATTTTTCGCATTCTGCAATGTTAAATTGAAAATACCTCCATGCCATTCTGATGCTTCCCATAAGCTCATTTCAAAACAAAATCTTACAAAACATATAGTCCTGAACTCAGAAACACTTGCTTAACAACCCTCTAAATTTTCATGGCAATACACAAAACAGTCACAGAGAACAGAGAGTTCAAAGCGTAAAACAAGAGAAAGCAAATCCAGATCCCTGTTGGACTTTTTCTGTCAGTGGTCTCATAATTTGTTGAAATTAATTAAAAATTGGCCATGTTCACAGGGTACCTGTAATCCTATTACTGACCTTGCCCCATACTTTGACGTTCATCTTCTGCAGTTTAAAAGTTAAAAAACACAGGAAGTGGATTGGACTGTGAAAGACCAACTCAAATTGTGTTTGCATTTTGACAAATTTGTAGGGCAGTACAATACCTCAGACAGGTCAGGTCTCCTGTTCCCCTGGTACATTCACTATAGCTATCAAATTTCCCTGCTTTTTAAAGTTTCATAGAAATATCTGTTGGCTATAGGTACGCTGTTAAACTGCAACAGTTTTTTGCATATTAGTGAATAAGCTCCATCGGAAGGTCAGGGATGGAAGTGTTGGAGGTGGTATCAATCTATACATGAAAGAGAACATTGAGTTCAGTAAGCTAGAAATCCCCTAAAGAGGCACATATCTCCACAGAATCATTGTAGGTGGATCAATGTGCTCAGGGATATCTTGAGATGAAGAACAAAAAGATGTAAAAATTCTAGATACCTTAAATGACTGTGCCCTACAACGGTTGGTCATGGAACCAACCTGAGGGGCAGCAACCCTGGACTTAATCTGAAGTGGTGTCCAGGACCTGGGACGAGATTTAAGGGTTGTCAAAACAACTGGGAGCTGTGACCATAGTACTATTAAATTAAACATACATATAAATAGTCCATTGCAAAGAAAATCCAACAGGACCACATTTGACTTCAAAAGAGAAAACTTCCCCAAAATGAGGGGATTGTTAAAAAGGAAGTTGAAAGGCAAAATCCAGAGGGTCAAATCACTCCCAAAATGCTTGGGAATTGTTTAAAAACACAATATTGAAGCTAAAATGGAGTGAATACCACAGTTCAGGAAAGGTGCCACCAGGGCCAATTGGATGGCAGCATGGTTAACGAGCAGAATCAAAGACACTATGAGAAGCAAAAAGGCTTCCTTCAGAAACATTTTGAAGTCTTGTCCAAATGAGTAAAATCAAAAGGAACACAAACTCTGGGAAAAGAAATGCAAGCAGACAACAAGGGATGCTAAAAAAGAATTTGAGGAGCACAATGCTAAAAAAATAAAAACCAACAACAAAAAATTCTTTAAATACATTCAATGCAGGAGACCATCTAAGGAGGCAGTTAGACCCTTGGATGACAAGTGAGTCAAAGGTGTGCTAAATCAGAATATTGAGATTGCTGAGAAGCTGAATGAATTCTTTTTGTCTGTATTTACAGCAAAGGATATGGGGCAGATGACTATGTCTGAATTAACTTTTACAGGAAGAGAGTCTGAGAAACTGAAGCAAATAGTGGTTACAAGGGATGAAGTTCTAGGCTTAACAGGTCTGGATGGCATCCACCCTGAGAGTTCTCAAAGAATTCAAATGTGAGATTGCTGAACTTCTAACAAAAATATATAACTTCTCCCTGAGATCCATCTCTATAACCGAGGCCTGGGAAGTGGCCAATGTAACAACAATTTTTAAAAAGAGATCTGGGGGGATTCTAGAAATCACAAGCCAGTTAGCTTAACATCTCTCCCAGAAAACTGGTGGAAAGTATTGGTAAAGATAAAATAACCAAGGGTATAGAAGATCAAGCCTTGCTGAAGCAGAACTAGCATGGCTACTGCAAGGGTAAGTCTTGTCTCACGACCTATTAGAGTTCTCTGAGAGTGTCAAGAAGCATATAGATAGAGGTGATCCAGTTGACATATTGTACTTGGCCTTTCAAAAAGCTTTCAATAAAGTACCTCACCAAAGACTCCTGAATAAGCTTTGCAGTCACAGAATGGATCAGGAACTCATTATGAAACAGGAAGCAGAGAGTAAGAATAAATGGGCAGTTCTCCCAATGGAAGGAGGTAGAAAGTAGAGTCTCCCAAGGGATTGGGCCCTGTGTTTTTTTAACTTGTTCATAAATGATCTAGAGTTAGGTGTGAGCAGTAGGGTGGCCAATTTCGCTGATGATACTAAATAATTCAGGGTTGTTAAAACAAAAAGGGATTGCGAAGAGTTCCCAAAAGACCTCTCCAAACTGAGTAAATGGGCAGTAAAAAGGAAAATGCAATTCAGTGTAAAAATGTATAAGGTTATACATGTTGGAGCAAAAAACCTTAATTTTACGCATATGCTCATAGGGTCTGAACTGGTCTAAACCTGGAAGGAGACCTTGGGGCTGTAGTGCGTAGGTCGATGAAGTTGTCGACCCAATGAGCAGCAGCTGTGAAAAAGGCAAATCTCATGCTAGGGATCATTAGGAAAGGAACTGAAAATAAAACTACCGATATCATAAAGCTGTTATACAAATCTAGAATTTTTGGGTATTGTGTGTAGTTCTGGTCATCTCACCTCAAAAAGTGGTATTGTAGAGCTGGAAAAGGTTCAGAGAAAGGCAACCAAAATGATCAAGGGGATGGAGCGACTCCTCTATGAAGAAAGGCTGCAGCATTTGGGGCTTTTCAGTTTGCAGAAAAGGAGAGTAAGAGGTGACATGAGAGAAGTTGATAAAAATATGCATGGCATGGAGAAAGTGGATAGAGAAAAGTTTTTCTCCCTTTCTCATAACACCAGAACTCATGGACATCTAATGAAGTTGGATGTTGGAAGATTCAGGACAGACAAAAGAAGCTACTTCTTCACACAGCACATAGTTAAACTATGGAATTCGCTCCCACAAGTTTCAGTGATAGCCAGGGCTGTGGAGTCGGTATGTCAAACCTTCAACTCTGACTCCGACTATTTTTCTATTTTTCTACTGTCCGACTCCAACTCCTTCATAAATGGCAAATGTATCTTAATTTTTCTACTGTCTGACTCCGACTCTGACTCCTTCATAAATGCCAGATGTATATTAGTGTATTAATATTAATATATTAATATTAATATTAAATTATTAATTTTATTTTGAAGTTGGAGTCAGTACATTTCTACCGACTCCAACTGTGACTCCACCCAAAATTGCTTCCGACTCTGACTCCACGACTCCGACTCCACAGCCCTGGTGATAGCTGTAAAAGAGGATTAGACAAATCCATGGAAGATAAGGTTATCAGTTGCCACTAGCAATAATAGCTATGCTCTGCCTCCAAATTTGGAGGTAGTATACTTCCAAATAACAATTGCTAGAAACCACAGAATGGGAAAGTGCTTTTGTGCTTAGGTCCTGTTTGTGGGCTTCCCATAGGCATCTGGTTGGCCACTGTGAGAACAGGATTCTGGACTAGATGGTCCACTGGCCTGATCCAGCAGGCTCTTCTTATGTTCTTAACTCCCATCAGCCCCACCACCATAACCAATAGTGAAGGATCATGGGAGCTGTAGTCCCAACAAAATGTGGAGGACAGCAGGTTCCTCATCCATGATCTATACACTAAAGAAAATTATTATGATATTGATTATTTTGGATAGGTCTGGGGAGACCCAGATTCAGATACCCACAGTGCCATGAAGCTCACTAGGTGGTCTTGGGCTCTTTTCTCACAGAGTTGTTGTGAGAATAAAATAGAGAAAGGAAAGAATTATGTATGTCTCCTTGAAAGAAAGGCAGGATATAAATATAGCAAATAAATAAAAAGTATGGCTATGTTACAACATTATTTGGGAAATAATAATTTAAAAACAAAACAAAATACAGGGCTTGGTACAGAGCAATCCATCTGCAAAAGACTAATGGGCAGAATTACCACCATACATAGTGGTCTGATGGGTTTCCACATTTTATAAACCATTTAAAGTTTTTTTGTTTGTTTGTTTTAACAATCAAGTGGTATATAAATTTTGTTAAATAAAATAAATGTGGAGGCCACCCATCGGCTGGAATCCAAAACAGGTTTTAGGCACCAAAGGTTTAGGCATGCCCACTAGGATCCCCCCCGCCCCACTTTTGAACAGTTCACCACACTGCACCATGCCACATCACAAACTGTTCTGTATATTTTCTTCCGTTTCAAAAGTAATTTGATACATGCTATAAAGGTCTGTTTGAGAAACATAAGTACAAGGTCCCCCTGGGCATTGCAGACTAGATGCATAGTTCTTTCAATCCCAAACACAGCGAACAGCAGAACTGGAAAGAAATCAGTTTCCCCACCCAACCAGCACTCTACACCAATTCTCAGGAGCAATAAAACCTTGTGCCAACTACTACTACTAGTAGTTGTTATTGAAAACTAGTTAACTAATATAGTTTCATTGGAAACAAAGCTGGCAGGATGAAAATATGTAAATCACATCAGCCACAGTGTTTTCAGTTTTGCTACAGCCTCACGTATTATTCTTGCTTTTTTTTTTTAATTTCCCTTGACCTAGCCAAGTTAAGGTAAATATACACCATGTACTCCTAGGAGATCTTGAAAAGCCACCAATGATAAATGGCCTGAGAACATTTACCCTATCAGATGGAATGCAAAGCCCAATTAGGTATAAATCATTTCAGGTATTTTAGCCATTTCAAAGGAAACAACAAATATTAGAACAACATTGCCGCTTTCTCATTACAGTACTTCCTCTCTCAAGGGTGTCTCTTTGGAATCAGTAATTCTCCATGATGTACTAATGGCTTGATTCCATTCTCAGGAGAACATCACTGTATGCCTTGAAAAATCCACTGTTCTACATTACATCATAGTTATCCCCCCGTCCCCAGGAGGTACATTGCTAAGAACCTCAATATTCAAACATAGGCCTGCTCCTCAGTGAACATAAGACAAGCAACAATATTTCATTCTTTGAAAACTTTTCTACCTTTTGTTCCAAAGCCTAAAAAAAGGCTTCTGATCATGAACACTCTTTTCAACATCAAGTTGCTCCCGTCAAAAAATATTAGGCAGAGGACAAGAAATGCTTGTGAAGACTTATTCCAGACCAATATTTTCAGCCAAGTCAAAATATTCAACACTTTTTGGGACAAAACTAAATAAAATCCAGCTAAATTGTATATTGTATATATTATATACAGTATATATTATATATATACTGTACCAGAACAATTGTACCTCACTTTGGGCATTCCTGATAAGTGGAAAATGCAGCTCAGAAACTGAATACATAAAAGTTTTCATAAATGAATAGAAATGTTGCATGCAAAATTCTGCAGATGAACACAACACAATGCTTGTCTTGTTCTGCTTCAAACATATAAATTTTCAGTACACTTGGAAATGTTTTTGCTAGGACTGGGGTGGAGATGGTAAACAGAAAATGACAAAAATATGAAGATTAGGTATAAGACAAACTGTATGGGAGGAGGGACCAGGGAAGAGCAGGCAAAGGACACTTAACTAGCTGCAGGTCACTAGTGGCTCATTTTCTGAGCCACTAGATGCCCTTGATTGGTTTCACTTTTTAAAAAGATAGCTGAAACTTTCAAATGTCAAATACAAATGGCAACTCCATAGATGCACAGAATGCACATGGCATTTATTTCAGCCTATGATGATTCGGTAATACACAGGTAACATTTTTGTTTTATGATGGATCTTTACAATGTTGTGCCACCAATAACATCAGCAATATCAGTAATTATACTGACAAGATTTCTCCTTGTGCAATGGAACATTCTCCCCCTCTCCTCCCCCTGTGCCATCCCTAAATCTGTTTTGAGGGTTCCCCCAAGACTCCAGAACAGATCTGGGGTTGGTGGGGGGTGGACACAGGGGGAGGAAAGGGGGAAAGTCCTGTTGCGCCAGTCATAATTCTTGCACATACATAACTATTTAGTTGAATACTGCCCAGTACCTACCTACAGTAGTTCTACTGCTATCTGTGAGGCTATTGTAAGCAAACATGCCTGAGAACAAGCTTAAGTTGGGTCATACAGTGCCTTGCAAAAGTAATCAGACCCCTGACCAATGCTTTCATATTACTAAATTGCAAATGGTACGTTGTAATTTTGTTCTGTATGATATTTTATTTTGAAACACTGAAACTCAAAATCAAATATTGTAAGTTGACATTGGTTTTATGTTGTGAAATGTTTGTAAGAAACAAAAAACTGAAACATGCTGCTTGCATAGGTATTCAACCTCTGTGCTATGGAAGCTCCCAGTTTACACAGATGAAAGAAATTGCCCTGTTGAGGACACAATTACCTTACCAGTGGCCTCCACCTGTAAACACTGTCACACTGTCAGGATAAAAACTCCACTGTTGAAGGATCATTGGTCAGGCTGTGGATCTGAAGGAAAATGAAGACCAAAGAGCATTCTACAGAAGTGGGAGATGATGTAATACAAATGCACAGATTAGGAAAAGGGTTCAAAATAATATCCAACTGTTTAGATATCCCAGTGAGCACAGTTAGATCAATAATCAGAAAGTGGAAGCTGCATCACACCACCAGGCACTGCCAACAAAAGGCAGTCCCTCAAAACTCAGTGTTCGAACAAGGAGACTTGTGAGAGAAGCCACAGAGAGGCCAACAATCACTTTGAAGGAGCTACAGAGTTCAGTGGCTGGGAGTGGAATAATGGTGCACCAGTCAACTGTATCAAGAGCTCTGCATAACACTGGCTCGTAGGGGAGGGTGGCAAGAAAAATGCCGTTACTCAAAAAGTACCACCTGAAAGCACATCTGGAGTTTGCCAGAAAGCATGAGAGTGCCCCAGCTGTGATGTGGGGAAAGGTATTGTGGTCAGATGAGACCAAGATAGACCTCTTTGGCCAAAACTCAAAGTGCTATGTGTGGTGCAAGCCTAACACTGCCCATGCCTCAAGACACACCATCCCTACAGTGAAGTATGGTGGTGGCAGCATCATGCTGTGGGAATGCTTCTCATCAGCAGGGACTGGGCATCTTGTTAAAATCAACGGAAGAGTGGATGGAGCAAAATACAGGGAAATACTGTAAGAGAACCTGCTTCAGTCCACTAAAAAACTGAGGCTTGGGAGGAAATTCACTTTTCAGCAGGACAATTATCCTAAGAACAAGGCCAAAGCAACATTGGAGTGGCTCAAGAACAAAAAGGTGAAGGTCCTACAGCGGCTCAGTCAAAGTCCTGATCTCAATCCCATGGAGAATCTGTGGTGCTCTTTGAAAATTACGGCTCACAAGCGTCGTCCAATCAACCTGAATGACCTGGAGCGAATCTGCCAAGAAAAATGGGCCAAAATGCCTCCGACACTGTGTGCAAAGCTGGTACATACCTACCTCAAAAGACTTAAAGCTGTTACTGCAGCGAAACGTGGCTCTACCAAATATTAATGTGTGGGGGTTGAATATACAAGCAACATGTTTCAGTTTTTTATGCATCTCACCAACATTTCTCCACATAAAACCAATGTCACCTTACAATAATTGATTTTGTGTTTCAGTGTTTCAAAATAAAATATCATACAGAATGAAATTAAAATGTACTAGTTGTAATTCAGTAATATGAGAGCATTGGTCAGGGGTCTGGTTACTTTTGCAAGGCAGTGTATATTAGATTTGACATCTTAAAACAAATAGTTCTTACAATCTTCCAATGACTGTTGTGCAAGGTCTTCCCTTTAGAACAGGGGTGGTAAACCTTTCTCAGCCTGACGTCACATTCCTCATGACCAGCCTTCCAGGGGCCACATGTTACACTGGGGCCAGAGGAAAACTGGGCAGAGCAATAGATGTGACTCTTATTTTGTACAGCAGGATACATTTTATCCATGCAAAAGCCAGAGGTTTCTATACAGTCACCTGTAACCAGAGCACAGCTGGTGAGGGGTGTGACCTTAAAAGAGCAAAGAGGGCTGGGCAGAGCGCCCGGGGGGGTGCATTTGGCTCATATGCATCAGGTTTCCCACCCCTGCTTTAGAAAGAGTCCAAAAACAAATGTGTTATAAATATTTGTTTCTGGAATTTCTAACATGTGTTTCTAAAATGTAATAAAGGCACCAAGTATAGTAAACACTGTAGGATCTCACTGTAACACAGCTCGCTGAACCGCAGATTCAGATATGTCCCCCAAGAAAAATACTGTTTACAGAACACGGCTTTTGCTGTAACATGGAAGCCCTATGATGTGGGTGCGTCCTTTGTTCCCCAACTCCCACGTTATAGCGAGGTTCTACTGTATTGTCATAGGAATGAACTTGACTCCTCCTATGGCCACATTCAACTAACTTATTGCCCTAGCAGAAGCCAGCACAAGGATTCCTACTAGCACAACAGGACTTCTCGCTTCTGCTCCTCCTGTGTGCCCTCAGTGTCCTCCCTAAATCTGCTCCAGAGGGTCAGGAGAAGCCCCAGAACAGGGGGCTTTATTATCTTTATTATCTTTTCGGCGCCAGGTAAAAACCTACCTCTTTGCCCAGGCATTTTAAGCTTAATTTTCAATTTTAATTTTAAATTTAAATTGTAATTGTAATTTTTATTTTATTTTTATTCTAATTTTGTTCTTAAATATGTTTTATAATTGTATAGTGTAATCCACACTTGTTCGTATTTTAAATTGTGGTTTTATCTTGTTGTACACTGCCCTGAGAGCTTGTTGCTACAGGGCGGTTTAAAAATGCAATTAAATAAAAAATAAATAAAAAAAGTATAGGGGGATAAGAGGGGCAATCATTCTGTCAGGCAAGCAGAAATGCTTGCACTGACAGAACAACCTCCTTACCACTAGGATGAATACAACCCATAGCTACATGTGACAGCCCCAGTATTTTCAAACTAGAGTTCGGCTTTAAGAGGCATTTTTACTTACAGTTATAGCTTCAGAATTCTGGGATGGGGGGCAGGATGAGCCCAAGACTTGTGCTGGCTCAAGTGTTACCTCTTCATCAAACTTGATGTTTTATAAAATTGTACATTCAAAATGCATAAATGACAATGAATTTCTATCCTTCACTGTAACCTACAAAGGACAACAAATATTAAATAGCAAGAAGTTTCATCTTCCATAACCCTTGTGATCTATGAAAGAAATAACAAGACAGACATAAACTACAGTTTTGTACATAAAAAATATCCTAGGTACAAAAAAACAACTTGTTCAATTTGCTAGGGGTTTATTAAAGAAGATGCACTTTCTCTTTCATATGTACATTAATAAATGTGGTTTCACATTTCATATCAAACTAGCTAAATCAAAGACCATGGTTAGCCCCCCTATGGTGACCTAGTGGGCAGTGGGCATTACACATCATATTTAAAGGTCCTTCTAACAAAATATTTTAGCAATCATCCAAAACACACAGTGTAACTGTTAATGTATTCCATAGACAGAGAGACCCTTTAGTTATAGGAACCAAAAGCAGAGCTTGGAAGATTACTTTTAAAAAGTAATAAATTACAGTTACATGGCCCAAAAAAGCAGTAATTACCATTACAATTGCTATTGCTCTGAAAGTAACTGATTACTTTGCTTTTACTTAAAAGTAATCACTACAATTACATTTTAGTTACTTTTTTTAAAAAAGGTGCTGGCCTTGGCTGCTGCACATATAAGTAGCCTAAAATAACATTAAAAATAAGAACACACACACAGAGGGTAGTAGAATTAAAAAAAATATCTGTAAGATTAACAGAATGGCATAACAGAATCTCACATCCCCCACCCCACCCCCAACAATGTTACCCCAACACACATATAATTCACTTGAAATTAAATTTTACATTTGTAATGCTGCTTTTACAATGCATTTCTGTTATGTCTCAAAAGAACAGGATGCTCAAAGAGCACATCAGACAAGGGATGTCTTTCTACAGATTATGTTGCCATCAGTACTGACCAGGTGTTCTACAGCGGTGCTTGAAGGCATGCCTGTGTTGTGCTGTAAAGAACAACGCAGCACCCCTTTCAACTAAAAAACATTTCGATCAAAATGGCAATCCCCTATCGTCAGTGAAAAATGCAAACTTTAGTACCTGTACTTTACTAGTTGCCTTTGTATTTTTTTTTGTCAACAGTATAGCTTAGAGGTAACTTAATCCTGTACATACTTACCAAGAAGTAAGTCCCATTGAACTCATTGGATAAACATGTATGCACAATTGAACTGTCAGAAGCAGAACTTAAGAGACATAACGTAGGTAAACAGAAAATGCACATATTAAAAGTAATCCACCAGCATAAACGTTATCCCTTCTCCTGCAATTAAAAATGTGGTCTTGCCCAGCATATAGTGAAACTATGGAATTACTACCACAAGAAGCAGTGATGGGCACCAACTTGGATGGCCTTAAAAGAGGATTAGACAAATTCAGGGAAGATAAAGCTATCAGCGGCACCTAGCAATGATGGTTATGTTCTACTTCCACTTCAGAGACAGTATGCTTCTGAATATCAGTTGCTGGAAATACAAGTGAGGAGAGTGCTGCTTGTGCACTCAGGACCTGCTTATGGGCTTCCCTTTAGGGCATATGATTGGCCACTGTGAGAACAAGATGCTACGCTACATGGGCCACTGGTTGGATCCAGAAGGCTCTTCTTAAGTCCTCTTTGATCCATGTTCTTGCCCACTGGCTCCTTTATCTCTCCACTCCATTCTTCACCACCACCACCCATTTTTTAAAACAATTGTTTTCTCCACTCCACCCCATCTCGCTCTCCACCTCCTCCCTCATCACCTCCTAAGCACCCATAGAGCACAAGGGAAGAGCAACGCTGCACAGAAGCCAAATTTGAAGCACATGATTTTTATCCACAAATCAGAGAAGCAGAACACTTCCCCTGCTCCCCCCCCAAGTAATGCCCAAAAGTAACTCTGGAAACATTACAGTTACAGCTCAAAAGTAATGAAGTTACTACTCGTTCTATTACCAGCAAAATGTAATGAAGTTACCCACTTGTTACTCAAAAAAGTAATAAATTACAAGTAACTAGTTATTTGTAACTAGTTACTTCCAAGCTCTGACCAAAAGTATGGTTTCAGTACAGTAATGGTTCTTGGGATGGTTAAAGGCCCACACATGTGAAATTTATTCTACAACATCTACAGCATGCTCTCAGCTCAACATCTTAAGTCACTGACTAGAACAGACTTAAATACATAACGTTTCCTGTGCTGTTGATTTGATATACACATTGCACTACTTAGAGGGACGGACCTTTTAAAACACACACAATATTTTGGTACATATAATCAAATCACAATGGGATTTCCCAATCATCAAGAAGGTATTACCATGATACTTGTCTGCTTTTTTGCCATCCCCTCTCTTTACTGAGTATTAAAAATGAAACCATGGGGAGGGAAACCCCTCCAAAATACTTACTAAAGTAATTTCAATTACCAACCATGCTTGTTATTTTTCCTGGAATCCCCAGCTAATAAATACAACGACTGCATTTTAACAAATACAGTCAAATAAGACTTTAAAAAGTATAATGAGCATATACTGTAAACAGTTGTATACATGTTTAAGGATGAACAAACTAGAGTATCTTCAGTAAATGGGGGGGGGATAAATATAAAGCCTTCTTTCTGGTCATGCTAATAGTTAACTTTCACTAGTCTTTCTAAACCCTTTCCAGTTATAATATGATATACTGTGCAAATTCATGAAAAATCTTAAGTAATGTTTAAATTGCAACTCAGTGGTGGCTTACCCCACTGATATGTTTGATTATGCTTTACATTTTGAAAGAATTATCTGGAATGGCAATCATACTCTTCTGTGAGGGATGCACAAAGAACTGGGGAAGGGGCCATAACTCGGTGGCAAAGTTACATGTTTGCCATGCAGGAAGGACCAGATTTAGTCCCTGCCATCTCCAGGTTGAAGAAAAGCCACAGCCCAAAACTCTGAAAAGCCACTGCCTACCAGCGCAGACAATAAATGAGGGACCTGTGCCCCTCCAGATGTTACTGGACTACAAATCCTTTAATGCCTGACCATGTTGGCTGGGAGTTGGAGTCCAACAACATGTGAAGGGCCACAAGTTCCCCATCCCTGGAGCAGGCCATTGGTCTTCAAGAGAGTCAGGAGCCACAACTGGGTTGCAACTTGACCTAAGATAGTTCACAACACTATCAAAATATGAAGAAGTGGGCCCTCAAATGCATTTTCAGCTAAAGGTGGTTCCCAGGTCTGAAAAGGCTGAAGACTACTGATGCAGAAAATACTGAGCTAGATGAACCAATGGTCTAACTTGGTGTTTCTGTTTCTTTTATTCACTATACCTGATCCTCCTGTTGCAGCTCATTAAGATGACTGGCCAAAAGAAAAGAAGGAATTCCTGATAGCTCCCTCCAATAATCAATCATGCCCCTGCTACTCTATTCCACTGTACTGTTCCTTTAAATAAACAACCAAATTATGATGTCAGCAACTACACAGTCTTTCTCTTGCTCTACCTTTATAGCACAACCCTGAATAGAAATTAACCTTGGTTCAAGAAACTCTTTATATGTCATTGTGCAATATCCATCCGTCAGGCAAACTTCAGCAGGGCCACAAGGTGCAAGAATCCCCTTTTCCCATGCCCTGACACAGCCAGTATTTGAGGATCAGCCTACATATTTGTAAAAATCTTATTTCTGGGATAGCAAAAATACCATTGCACTAATAATATTCATATACTCTTGTCTGAGAAGCAATGGCTACAGCTGATAAAAAACAACATTAAATATAATAATATAGAAAGCAGCATGATGATTTGATGGGCAACATACCACTGCTTAATTGACAAGACAGGTTTCATGTCTTCTTGCCTGTTCTCAAGTCCCTTCCCAATTGGTTTAGTTTGTTAGAATTTTTTTATGATGGTCATGTTCACACTTAACATTAAACCATGGTTCAGCACTATAAGGACTATATGCAAAGCATCAGGCTTGTACACTCCCCCATCTTTTTTCCTTCTCCTGTGTTGCTGGGAAGAGAACTTCTGCCAAGCTATTTCATTTTCAAACAATATTTGCTCAGTGTTACATACACACTAGGGATCCTGGTTTTAAACTAACTCTGATCAACTTCTGCATAAGCCAGTTTCAAACCACGGGTTACAAAGCTCGCCGATGCACTAGAACATTGCCTTTTAAAAAATCAGGATCCCTGATTGTATCTAACACTAACCTGAGATTCTTTGAAAGCAAAACTCCTCAGCAGAAATCCAGGGGGCCACAGACAAGCCCAACACTTCATTTAGACTCATTCCAGCTTGTGTACAGAGTGCTAAACTATGGTTTGGAATTATGTGCACACCAGACCTACCAAAAAAAAGTTAAAACTGGCATAGACAGTTTTATAGGGTAGTTTTCTACCCCAAGCTGGCTTGCAATGTATCTTGGGATGGTAGAATGTCTCACTGCGACAATGGACTGGATGAGGGCTAATAAACTGAGGCTCAATCCAGACAAGACTGAGATGCTGCTAGTGGGTGGTTCTTCTGACCAGATCGTGGATGTCCAACCTGTCCTGGATGGGGTTGCACTCCCACCTGAAGGATTAGGTTCATAGCTTAGGGGTTCTCCTAGAACCATCTCTGTCACTTGAGGCTCAGGTAGCCTCGGTGGCACGGAGTGCCTTCGACCAACTTCGGTTGGTGGCCCAGCTATGCCCCTATCTGGACAGGGATAACCTGGCTCCAGTTGTCCACGCTCTGGTAACCTCCAAGTTAGATTACTGCAATGCACTTTACATGGGGCTGCCTTTGAAGACGGTTCGGAAACTGCAGCTTGTGCAAAATGCAGCGGCCAGATTGGTAATAGGTACCAGACGGTTTGAACATATAAAACCAATTCTGTCCCGCTTGCATTGGCTGCCTGTATGTTTCCGAGCTCTATTCAAGGTGCTGGTTTTAACCTATAAAGCCTTACACGGCTTGGGACCACAATACCTGATGGAAAGCCTCTCCCGACATGAACCCACCCGTACACTACGCTCCACATCCAAGGCCCTCCTCCAGGTGCCTACTTGGAGGGAATCTGAGAGTCTGGCAACAAGGGAGAGGGCCTTCTCAGTGGTGGCCCCCAAATTATGGAATGATCTGTCTGACAAGGTGTGCCTGGCACCAACACTTATCTTTTCGGTGCCAGGTCAAGACTTTCCTCTTCTCCCAGGCATTTTAGCATGTGTTTTTAAATTGGTTTTTTTTAATGTGTTTTTAAATTTGTATATTTGTTTTTAATGTTTTTAATTGCTGTAAACCGCCCAGAGAGCTTTGGTTATGGGGCGGTATATAAATGTAATAAATAAATAAATGAACAACAGGCATGGGTGTTTTGTCATGAAGATGGTTATCTGTTTCCTTGGAACAATTTGTGCTTAAAATGCCACTTGTGACATTTTTTTAACCCCAATATGTTAACTCTTAAACTAAGAAACTGACATAGGGAGTTTTAGGGGATATTTTTCCATCCCAAAGTGAATTTAAATGTGTGTCAGGGTAAAATGTCACAAAATAAAGCCAGGTGTGGTGTGCCAAAAGAAGGGCACTCATCATCTTCTCTGGGCCTGTTTTTGCTTGAAACTTTTTTTAAAAAATGATTTTTTTTATTTTTTTCCCTTACTTTTTTACCCCATTTAGTTAACACATTGAACAGAAAAAAGTATCCCAGGGACAAAAAAAAATCATAAGATGTCGTGGGATTTTTTTGCCCCAGCCATTTTTGTTTGCAGAAAGAAAACTGTAAATGACAAAGGGCTGAAATTTCAGACCTTGTATACTATTGGACAGGTGACAATAAAGTAGAACCACTGCACTGTAGGTCTGTGTAAATTCTGTAATGAAAAGTGCATCAAGCATGGATTTCAACCCCACTTTTCATCGGGAGGCATTCAACAGACAGGGTTTTCTCCAGTAGCTGCATGCATGGTGGGGTGGAGCTGCAGAGCTCCCCTCCCAACACCAACTTTGCACCTTCTTACCTAGACAAGGCTGGGATGAGAAGGCAGCAAGGACGGGGGCTTGCAGGTGACCAGCAGGACCACTGGATTGGGAGCAGTGGTTTTGCCTACTGCACCAATACAGCCCCAACCTCACCCCTGTCCCAAACCAGCCCCATGCAGGTGTTGGGAAAGCTCCTCTGCCTCATCACACACACACAGCTACTGAAATTGTCCTTTTTAACTTACTTGTTGTACAATGGCTAAAATATGAGGTTCTTTATGAATAAATGGAATGGATTGCCTTCAAGTCGATTCCGACTTATGGGCGACCCTATGAATAGGGTTTTTATGGTAAATGGTATTCAGATGTGGTTTTACCATTGCCTTCCTTTGAGGCTGAGAAGCAGTGACTATCCGAAGGTCACCCAGTGACCTTCATGGCTGTGTGGGGATTCGAACCCTGGTCTCCCAGGTCCTAGTCCAACACCTTAACCACTACACCTTGCTGGCTCTCTTTCTTTATGAATAAATAATATTAAATGATTTCTGTTTTTGGTTCCATTTTTATAATGCATATACAAACTAAACTTTTGTATAAGTGTGTGCATGGGCACATATATACAGGGCCGGCCCCAGGCATGCCGGGGCCCTTGGGCACCAGCCTGACCCAGGCCCCAGCACTCCCCCCTTCTGTGATTCGCAGCAGTATTGGTACCCCGGATCGCAGGGTGGGAGATCCCAAACTGCCCCCCATTCCCCCACTCTACTTACCTTTCTCTGTGCTGTGTTTTCGGCGGCGCACCTGCACGCAGAGATTTGCCATCAATCAAGATGCCAGCCAAGGTTTCCCTAAGGGGCTGAAGCCTCTGCCACCATCTTGGTTGATGGCATGCATGCGTACTACACACGTGCATTGGTGCCATCAACCAAGATGGCATCAGAGGCTTCAGCCCCTTAGGGAAACCTTGGCCACCATCTTGATTGATGGCAAACCTGTGCACACAATGCGCGCAGCCACAAAAAACAGCAGACAGAAAGGTAGGTGAAGCGGGGGAATGGCAGGCGGCTCTGAAGCTCCTGCCCTGCTGTCTACGGGAGCTATCCTGCCACAAATTGTGGAAGGGGAGCGCAGGGGCCCCCAGGGGCCCTCAGCCAGTGCCCCACCTGGCCGTCCTTTACAACTGGCCCTGTCTCCAACCCTCTTTAGAGAGAGCAAATCAGAACCTCTGCTGTTCATGTCATCAATATTCCTATGACTCTCAAAATGTGAGACAGGAAACGTACGTGAAAGTCAGGTACTAGGAGTGAACACATTTATGAGTCCTCACACCTGAACTTTAGGGTGTGCTTTATTTGTTCCAACCTCCTGCCAGGCCGACAGACACAACAGACACACACATTATAGTGCCCTCTACAGAAATGTATTCTAGAAATTGTCTGTGACACTTTAAGATGAGGAACATCCCACAGACAGAAAGTGATGACAATGAGAGGAAGGAACAGTGTTTCTCCGGTCCAAGCTGGGACACAGGATTGTGTAGGATTAGGATTTGAAACAATTAAAAATGTCTGAGCATTTCTTCACTAGCAACAACATAGCCAGAAGAAACAAATTCCCAGCACATCCTGGTCATTCTAGATCACAAACTGCCATTTTTCAGAAAGAGAATAGCTTCTTGTGAAAGTGCTGTTTTGTCTCATAAGGGAAACATAATACTATGGACAATACACCATGAAGCCAAAGTAGAGAAACGGCGTAAATAAACTTACTGTATAATTATAAAGGAACCATTGCAATATATATATTCTATACCTGAATTGCAACATCAGGAAATTGAAAGTTATAACATAAAAATGTCCCAGTGACCATTAATCTACAGACACCTTATATCACTAGCCATAATGGCTCCTATTGTCGTTTTACGTTTATTGTCGTTTTACTTTAAAAAGTAACATGCTATAAAATCTGTGTATTACACTATGCATGAAACAGGAGCAATGGTGATATAAATCCTTAAAGGAAAATTGTTAATGTGTATGCAGAGTAACTACATTTTAAACCTCCATATCTCAGCTGCTTTGATTTTTGAACTATGCAAAGACACTAATGGCCTTTATAATTTCATGCCATAAATTAAACTTGTTTTCAAATTATGGGAAAGCAAAAAACGGTTTCAAGCCAAACTATCTCTCTCGGTATACATATGTATACACTGTATATTATGTACACCATTTTACTAAGTAAAAAATTGTAGCAGTTTTTCAATTGACACTTTTCTGATCCAGAGTGCCACTTCTACAAACAGAAAGGCTCCTTCCATTTGCAGAAGGAATTGAGTTCCAGCAGGCGCTGCTACTTGAAGATGGAGAGGCTGCTTTCATCTATTCCCCCTTCCTGCAGCTCCCAGTGCTGCCTCCTACAGTGTTCCCCAACCCTCCAGAGCAGATCCACCAATATAAACTCTGGAACTAACTGGAAAAATCCCCAGCACAAGTTGTCTATGCCCTTGGTTCAGTATTTCAGTTCTAAAATGAAAAACATGCATCAAAGTGTCTTGGGAAAATATAGGTATATCTTTTACTAGCACACTGCCTCATCAGACCTGCATGCAGATTGTACCAGGTGAGACCACAGTGGTCTCCATTTTCCATACAAACAGACAGGGAAGCCAGGAAAAGGATACAGATTATGGGTCTGATGGGTACTGAAGACATATTGATAATTCTGAGTTGTGCAGATAAGCCTTAAATGTCAGCTCTGTTGATAAACCCAGCTGAATGCATGAAGTTATCATAGAAAAGAAAAAGAAAGGCCCAAATACCTAGAAGACTTGCAAGAAGAATCTGTGTGTTGAAGCAGCCATGCTCAGCAAACAAAACCAGGGCACATCCATAACAGTCTCTGCATGGTACTTCCAGTGCTGACAGGCCAAGGCAGCATAGTCATTACAGAATAGGACACAGTTTTCAACAAGTACAGTTTGGCATGTTTAGTGTCTATATCAAATAGTTGGGATTCTAAATTCAAAGTTGCCACCTTTAAAAATAAATAAAATGCCAGATTCAGACTTACTGGCTGATTTCAAAGCTTTGGAAACCATTTCTCAATAACTTAGTATTATTAAAGTGGTATTTATGGTGGTACATGTGACTATAATACTGATGGGATGAGTTCCTGCATTTCATTCAGGTCAAGCCTGCATCTCAGAGAATCTTGTTTTCAACTCTTAATAGTACAAGATTATCAATTCCTATGACCTCAGTGGCTCACATTAGATTTAACTGGGTGGAAGAGGTTTGATTAAAAATAGTGTTACATCTCCCATTACCACACCTATTAGTGCCCTAACCACTCTGAGATATTTTAAACATGACAGGAGGAGATGTTATTAGCAACTACTTCCCTATTATAGAGAAAGGATTAGTCCTGTAATAATAGACTACTATTTGATAATCCCAGACATTTAGGCCTGAACATATATAAGAACTGGGTACTGTAGTATTTCTACTAGATCTTAAGTTCTGACCAGGTCCAATTAAAATATTGTTTAATACAACAAACACAACATAATCCAAGCCAATCCTACTGACTTCAATGTTACAGATAAGCACATGCTTAAAACCAGTCCTACTGATTATAACAGCCACAAGAGTGGCTGTATAGTCAGCATGGATTTTTCGCATTCCGCAATGTTAAATTGAAAATACCCCCATACCATTCTGATGCTTCCCATAAGCTCATTTCAAAACAAAACCTTACAAAACTTATAGAACTCAGAAACACTTGCTTAACAACCCTCTAAATTTTCATTGTGATACGCAAAACAGTCAGAGCCTTCTCCCCTGCCCACTCCAGGACTCTCTCCCCATGGTCAGTTTTACCTATCCTAAGCAGAGAGAATCAAGAGTTCTTTAAATATTTTAAATATGTTTGATTTACTTGGCAATTTCAGTGAACTTTCCTATAGTAAATCATTTTCTTTTGCTCCTGTTTCTGTGAATACATCGTCTTTGGAGATGGCAGGTGTTGCCACCACTCACCATATGCTCAGAGGCACACGTTACCAAATTCTTCCAAGCTACACAGGAAGTGAATTGAACTGTGAAAGACCAACCCAAATTGTGTTTCCATTTTTACAAATTTGTAGAGCAGTACAATATCTCAGAGAGGTCAGGTCTCCTGCTCCCCTGGTGCATTCACTTTAGCTTCCTAATTTCCCTGCTTTTTAAAGTTTGATAGAAATATGTGTTGAGTATAGGTAGTTCTTAAACCACAAGGTTTTTTGCCTGTTAGTGAATAGCAATGAGATTTAACTTTAAGCATAATCTTGTACACATTTACCTGGAAGTAAATTTCATTGAACATAATGGGCCTGCTTCCAAGTAAACATGCACAGGATCGTGAGATTTGAGTGGTATGTGTCCAGTAACTGCACAGAAGTATGAATTCAGCCTTAACTTGAACTTTCTGTCTTCAAAAATTCTATAGAAAATGTACTAATTTGGAATGATACACTTATTTATTTATTTATTTATGCATTTATTATTTAATTTATATCCCGCCCTTCCTCCCAGCAGGAGCCCAGGGCGGCAAACAAAAGCAGTACAAACACTTTAAAACGTCGTAGAAACAGACTTTAAAATACATTAAAACAAAACAACAGTGTTAAAATTCATTACTGTAAAGGATCAAGGACCAAAGCAATCTCTACCCACCTAAATATCGAGAAGACAAGCAATTAAAAAATATCAGTATGAACTTTTCAGAGCAAAACAATGTTTAAGTGGCTAGAGTAAATTATTAGTTTAGGAATCTATATTCAACTATTGTACTCAAAATTCCAACGTGACACTCTTTAAATTCACAGGCTGGTTTCTACATTATTGTGCCTCTTGTTGAAGAGAAACTAAGATTTAAGAAATATCATCACTCAAATCTTAGACGAAAGATGACATGAAGCCCTGTCTGTACACCTCTGGTCCTGTTAAAGAGAGAAGAATGAATCAATGATTCTGACAACCTCTCAAAAGCAACCTCGACGGCATCATGCTAATTATTTGTTCAACAAAAACTAAGCTTTGAGAAATCATTAACAAGGATTGCTGGGCATAAAGATTGTGTTTCACAAACAATACTTTGCATTTTGGACTTTTTATTTTTATGTTATCTGAGAATTCTTCTAGAATCTACAAAGATCTATAATTATTATTTATAAATAAAATTTATATAAAATAAAATTTAAATAAGATTCATACATACACATAAAATGTATTGATATACATTGTATTTTGATGCCCAATACACTTATATTTTAATTAAATTCATATATTAGTATCCTAATCTTAAAGTAAAAATAATCTATATTTTTATTATTTATTTTAAAATATTTCTATATTGCTGTTCATCCAAAATTTCACAGCAGCTTGCAAAAAATTTTTTAAAAACCAAACATCAACCATATACAATACAATGTCAGAAGCGTTAAAGAAAATCTAATCGGGCCTTCTAAAGTGGTGGGATGTGGAGCAGGGCATCATTACATCATCTGAAGTGCTGGGCAGATCATATGGGAGGAGATATTCTCTGAGTGAATTAGATACTAAGCCACATTCAGGTTTAACTAAGAACCATTAACTAGGCCCAAAAGAGAATTGGCATCCAGTGCAGGTGATTCCAAAGGTGATGCATAAGAATATCAGTTCACACCTATTAAGAGGCAGGCTATCAAATTCAAGTACATGAAAGGTTGCCAGAGGAGGGCCGGGATCTCTTCTCGATCGTCCCAGAGTGCAGGACATGGAATGATGGGCTCAAGTTGCAGGAAGCCAGATTTTGACTGAACTGTTAAAGCCATATGACAATGGAACCAATTACCTAGAGAGCTAGTGGGCTCTCCGACACTGGAGGCATTCAAGGGGCAGCTGGACAGCCATCTGTCGGGAATGCTTTGATTTGGATTCCTGCATTGAGCAGGGAGTTGGACTTGATAGCCTTATAGGCCCCTTCCAACTCTACTATTTGATGATTCTATGATTCATTAACCTAACTATTCTTTCTAGAAACTTTGCCCTGACTAAATCTGACTAAGCATGACTCCATAGCGCTACAATGTTGACTCAGCAACTACCGCCCATGCACCTCCTTAAGAAGGCTTGGTTTTCGCACGAAGCCATTGGCTCCTCCTTAAAGACTGTTGAATCTCCCACTTCTGTCTCCTTCACACACGAGGTGAAGGAGGCGTGTGCTCAGCTTCCCCCTCCGAGTGCGATGGGCGGTCAACTTGCTTGACCATGGTACCCTGCGGGGCGCCTAGCTAGAAAATGTTAGGTGCAACAGGCGGCACTTTCTCTGCAGGCACAGGTGAGGGAGGTGTGTCCAACCTAGTGGTCTTCAAAGGGACAGTCTCTGACAGTTCTGTTTGCACTGTAGCAGGGGGGCCAGGATCGGGGGGAGTCAAGGTGTCAGTGATGGGGCTTTGCGCTCTCTGTGATCTATCTGCTAGCAGATCCTGCTGCTAGTCCCCTCCCCCAGCTCATCTTCACAGTCCTCAATGTCCCAGTCTGGCACTTCAAAATCTTCCCCCCCATACCTGGGTCACAACATATATTTAGGACCCACCCTATTTTTCTGAACATTTTTCTGGTATATTTTTCGCTGTAAAAAGCTTTTAAATTACTTTAATTCTGTATTATTATGCTGTTGTAACCCACCCTAGGATCTTGTAGTAAATGGCGGGTAAGAAATTCCATAAGTAAAATACAACAAATAGTACTAGAAATAATTTGTGATGCCCTTTTTTCCTTCAGGTATTTCTAATTCCAACACTATCATGTTTTCACAAATAATTGTTATATAACAATAGATGATCATGAGGCCTACATTATTAAATTCACTATTTTCCAGAACTACAGCAGACTCTGGCAGGTGTGACAGCAGCCATTCATATCCATACCAACTCACCTTCCACGCCCTCTTTGCTCCAGCTAATAAAGTAAATGTAAAACCTTTGTCATCTTAGGCCACTTTGTACCATGCCATTCAATTTACTGTCAATACCAAAAAAGTTTGATACATCCTTTAACCAAAACGACATTTGAAAGCCTTTCAAGCATGGTACAAAAATACAATTCAGTTTCAAGTTCAGAATTAGTCAGGAACATGAGCTCTTTGAAAACTGATAGAAAGCACGTTAAAAAAAAACCCTTTATTTCCAGAATGCACCACAAGTTCAAACAGTGAGGTAGATAATGTTCTAATGAAGGGCTACAGACCCAACAAATCTTGCTACTAAGCCCTTGGAAGTTTCAAAATACTATAAACCTAATGGCCATACTAGTAGCTAAGAATGCAGAGCTGTCTTGTCTATGTGAATGTTGGCAGGGTTTGTAACTTCCAAATTACTTTCAACACTCATATGCAGAAGCAAAAGCATGAGATAAAAAACAGTTTGGGAAGTGTTAGGTTTTTTAAAAAAGCTAATATTTTAATGTGGATATAAAGCAAAAAAGTTATATGATAACAAAGATATAGTACATATTAGACAAAAATCTGTTTGCCTTATTAATATTTCTTATTACTCACTCTAACCTTCTGACATTCCACAAAGCTCTCCAGGTGCTTATTCACATTCTTGGTCACCTTAAAAAAATTAGTATACTTTTCACCAATTCCAACAAAGGCAGACACTAGAACTACAGTGCCTCTGGCTAGGTATCAGTATAGCAGATCAATAGTTCCTGAACTCTATGCCAGGGTTTCTTTTAGAAGGGATTTTGTCCCCAAGGCACTGAAACTTATCACTAACACTTCTTGGCAAATGGTCCACCTAAGAATTCACCCCTACTGGAGCCCAATACAGAGGAAGTTGCTCCTACTTCCACCTTCCTTGCAGAAATAGTCTTAATGGGCAGTAGCAGTAATAGAGAATGCTGTTCACAGCAAAATAATTCACACAACCAACCCTCTAGCAGTACCATCATACACAGCAGCACAGGTCCCAGATCAATCCAATGCAGAGACTTTCAGGACCAACATTATGATGCATTTAACCAGAAACACACACACACAACAGCAACAACAACCATCTTACCCCACATTCACTGCGTTTAAAGATGCTTTCAAAAGGATCATTCCTTACTGCCCTTGTAAGTTCATTCCAGGACAAGCAATTTTACAATGTGTGAAAATACCCAGATATGAATGCAGCCCCTTTATACAATTTAAAATTAAGGAGGCTATCAAGGCACAAACCAGATCTGGTCCTTTGTACATTAGTAACGCAACTTTATTAATAAGAAAAATATATACAGTAGGGCCCTGCTTTCCAGCGTTCTGCTTTCCAGTGTTCCGCTGATGCGGTGGCTTTCAATCAGGGGATATTCCCCATTTTAAAGCCGACTTTGCCGTTTTGCAGCATTTTGTGGCATTTTGGCGTCATTTTCACGCAACGCAACCCATTAAAGTCAATGGGTTCTGCTTTAGAGCGGGGGCCTGGTCCCTGACCCGCTGTATAAGCGGACCCCTACTGTATTTACTTTACAAGTTCTCTTTATCTGCAGTGATGACAAACCAGGAGAGAATAGCATATTGGACAACAATGCGTCAGTGATATTTGTTTGGAGGAAACTAAACAAACAGGTTGTTCAAGGGTAAGCACCTCATGCAAGGGTACAAGGTATAATTGCAAGAAGCTCAGAGAAGCTAGCCCTGTCACACAGGAAGCTTCGCAAATATATTTAGACACAACTGACTTTCATTATTTGTACATTTTATATATTTATATCTCACCCTTCAGTGTAAAACATACACACAATAATTGAACAGCTAGCATCCTCCAGCAAAGCAGTAAGGTTTAAATCCCAGAGAATCCTTGCTCTGAGAAAGTTGAAATTAAAGGTATCCTCATATATTACACTATGGGTAAATCCAGCAACAGGCGTATCCTCTGAGCAGAGTTCCATTCAGGGACTGCTCCTGCTAGCAGAGGGGTGGGCGTGGGAATATGAAAATCTGTCCCTGGGGGTTGAGGAGTAAATTTTCAGAGAGTGCAGGAGGCTGCTGGGGTGTGTGTGAGAATGGCAAAAGTCCCTCCTTCCCCTTCAGTCAGTGGAATCCATCTGCTGGATCAAATGCCTTCTGTGGATTGAAGGAGCCCTGCCATTTACAGAACACAAAAGTCTGGATACAACCATACGTAATTTTTTTTTTAAAAAAGTCCATGTCTGTATCACATATGTAAGTCTGTATTTATTTTCCCTCTCCCTCTCACACACACATTGTGTGTGCATGTATATGTACATGTGTGTGTAGATAAATGTACATTCAAATTATAAATGACTTGATTGATCTTCTCCTTTCCATCCTGAATTAACAGCATTGAAGTGCATATAAATAATACAATGAAGGCTCAAAATATTTATATAGGTCATACGTTTTTTTTTAAAGGCTGCCTTAGGGCTTTCCCAATGAGTCAAACCATGGCCTCAAGTAGCCAACCTACAGGGAAAAAGGAATATGCAGAAAATATGAGACGCTGTGCCGCCATCCTTTATTTCATTCTTGAAGAAGATAGTTCTTCAGAGATATTAGTGATAGTTGCTGACCTGTGATCTAAAGTCCTGAATGAAAACACCTCTAATCAGCTCTAGCCCCACCCACTCTAAATCCACCAGGGCAAGGCAAGCCAAAGTGGTGCCCTCCAGATATTGTGAATTACAATTTCCATCATCCCTGACCACTGGCCATGCTAGAGGCATCACTTTGGCTACGGCATCTGATTGTTTTACAGCTGGGAATGTGACATGGGAACTTTAAAGTAACTAGAAAAAAAACCTTTGGACTCTAAGCAAACATTTGTTAGGCAAATTAAGAGCTAATTCACTAATACGCAAAAAAAACCTTGCAGTTTAAGAACGTACCTATAGCCCACAGATATTTCTATCAAACTTTAAAAAGCAGGGGAATTGGGCAGCTACAGTGAACGCACCAGGGGAGCAGGAGACCTGACTTCCTCTGTGAGATACTGGACTGCCCTACAAATTTGTCATAATGCAAACACAATTTGGGTTGGTCTTTCACAGTCCAACCCACTTCCTGTGTAGCTTGGAAGAATTTGGTACATGTGCCTCTGAGCATATGGTGAGTGGTGGCAACACCTACCATCTCCAAAGATGGAGAATTATATTTTTGTATGTTTATTGGTGTTCTTCTTTGCTTCTTTCCTGTGTTAACTAATGTTTCTACAGAGAATCTAATCTAGAATATTTTATTTCCCTCATTATTCATCCTAGAAATCCGTGTCAAATTTATTTTTATTAATTTCAAAGACTTTTTATTGGTCAGTGTCATATGATGGTGCAGACAGCCTTTTGTGTTTCAAATTGGAGGTTATGTTCTATTTCTATTTTGGGTGCATTAACACTTGAATCTGAAACTGCAGTTTGATGTAAAATCAGACTGATTACAATATGTTGCTACTTCAGCAATGACTAACTATTGGAAAAAAAGAGGATGCATGTTTTCAACCTGCTATATTTCAACCACTTCATTTAATGCAAGGTGGGCATGGTCAATTAAAAAAATAGAGCACACCTAGAATTTTGCTAGAATATATTTCACCTCCCACTGTTTCATCTTGTGCAAACTGAGACACTCCTCATGTCCATTGGAGACTATTCTGCAGAACAGTCAGTGCCATTATTGCACAATTGTTTTTGGAGCTTTTTTTTTTAGTGTTGCCAAGTATTGCTGTACTTCACATATTCACAGAAAAAGAAGCAAAAGAGAATGATTTCCTATAGAAAACTTCACTAAAATTGCAAAGTAAATCAGACATATTTAAGTGACCATCTGAACAATATAAACTGTCTTAATAATGTTGCTTCCTCCCTGCTAAAACAAGATCAGCACAGCACATGACTTCTTTCTATTATTTGGGCTGATTGCAGGTGTTGCCACCACTCACCATATGCTCAGTTTGATAGAAATATCTGTGGGCTATAGGTATGTTCTAAAACCACAAGGTTTTTTGCCCATTAGTGAATTTCTCTGCTTTTAAATCCAGGAGGTAAGAAATGGGATCCTGTGCAAGTTTGCTGAGAATGGATTGATCATTGCATGCTTACTGAGTTCAGTGGAATTTACTCCCCTGCAATCATGCTTAGGATAGGTGAAACTGACCACAGGGGATGGGGAGCAGAGGAGGAAGAGGAGGAAGGAGGGGAGGAAGGGCAGAGGGGAGGAGGGGGAGGGGACGGGGGAGGAGGGGGAGGGGAGGACATGTTTGATCATTTGCATGTTTACTGAGTTCAGTGGGATTTACTCCTGTGCAATCATGCTTAGGATAGGTAAGACTGACCATGGGGAGGAGGAAGAGGAGGAGGAAGGGGAGGGAGGGGCAAAGAAAGGGGGAGGGGAGGGGCAAGAGGGAGGGGTTAAGAGGGAGAAGGAAGGATAGGTTTGATCATTTGCAAACGTTTTGAGTTCAATGGGATTTATTTCTGTGCAATCATGTTTGAAAATGGAATCCCGACTTATGGCGACCCTATGAATAGGCTTTTCATGGTAAATGGTATTCAGAGGGGTTTTTACCATTGCCTTCCTCTGAGGCTGAGAGGCAGTGACTGGCCCAAGGTCACCCAGTGAGCTTCTTGGCTGTGTGGGGATTCAAACCCTGGTCTCCCAGGTCGTAGTCCAACACTGACCTCGGGGAGGGGCAGGAAGGGGAGAAAATTGGGTGGGTGGGCACTGGGCAGAGGAAAAGCCCCTTTCCTTTCCAAAAGGAAAACATTGTGAACAGTATCATTGCTTTTCAGCGTTTCCCCCACCTCTTTATTCTACAGCAGGCACATGTAGCCTCCCACCCAAATTTAAACCAGATTTAAAGCAAAGCTGTCCCTGGCCACATCCACACCAGGCCTTTATTTCTCTTTAGACAGCCAACCAGGATACACACAAGTTCTATGTTCTAAAGCACTCTGCCGTGTCTTGTGCGTTAGCACATCCAAGGTGTGTGCATCCTGGTTGCTGAATGCAAAACCTGTCATGCATCTTTGCTTATTTGCAAGTATCACTGACAAGCTGCTGACCCTTATGATATTTGCCAGGCGCCTGATGACACCAAATAATGTCCACTGGCATGCCTGAAGCATTTATAAAAATTCACCAACTGTCTCACAGCACTTTCAAGCCATGGACAGAACAGGCAGAACAGTCAGCTTTAAGGGATTTAACTGTCAACTAAAGGTGGGCTTTTTAAAAAAACTCTACATGTAGCTAACCTGGGAAATTACTTCAGCCCAAACTTGTGATCTTGAGCAAGAAACAATAAAGCTGAGAAACATGACGATTCTCATGGTCTTATTAGGGTTGCCACCCAATTAAAACAATTTGTTATTAATCATATGAGTCTGAAGTAATTAAATCTGCATAGGTTAGCATAGAAATAAAAACAGTATTAACAAAAATGTTACCTCTTTTCTTTTAGATTATGCATGTTTGTCTCACAACAGGCACTAAACATAAATGAGGCATCCCCTTTTACGCAACAGAAAATGCCTCTACTAAGATGTAGTCTAGCACTATTAGGTTCTAAGTAGCTGCATTACAAATGCTTTTTTAAAAAGCTGCTGCTTCATTAATTGAAGGCACCTTTTAAAAATCTAAATGTCTGTTTTATCAGCAACAGACAGCAAGGTGGGCCACTGCCACTCACCTGACCTCTGGTCAGTTGCATTGGTGCTGCTTACTGGGAAATAGAAAGGGAAGTGTGAGGCACCGGTGAGGTTGATGAGATGCAAACACACCAGGGGAGCCAAGCCAGAGCTCCTGCTGGTGAATTTGCCCCCTTTAACAACCTCTGCATTGCCTCATTCCCGTCACCCTCTGCTTTCTAATATGCAGCAGTGATGCAATCAACCTGAGGTCAGGTACCCCCTCCCTGCATCATGTGCTTTATTCACCAAATACCGCAGCACTAGTTGCTGAAGAGCAAACATTTTTACTCACATTTACCATCTCAATTACAGCTTGAGAAGAATATTAATGGGAATTCCTAAAAAAAACAAACCCACATGGAATCTAGTTGTATTGCTGATGTTTTTTGAGAACATGATTGACTCACAAAGATATATGAAAATGTATCTTGAATAATTTGTTCAACATGTCATTCATTCTCACTGCATTTAGTCACTTAAATGCATATTCATTAAGAATCAAATGTGTAGCTGACAATTAAGCTTTCAAACAGATATCTAAGGACTTGACTGAACCAACTAAATAATTATTATTTTTTTAGCAGCAACCTGTAACAAACACTAGATTAAGGGAGTGTTGAGATCAATGTTTTCCAAATTCAGGGAGAGTCATACAGCTATTGGCATATTCTGAGCAATTACTAATTCAAAACAATAACTATGCACAGGATGTGAAGACAATAGAACTGTAGTCAAAGTCCTGTCTTATACCTAATTATTCTACTCAAACTGGAACTGTGCATACAAAATATATTGAGCCAGAAATTGCCAATTGGTAGCCCATGGGCAATTCCTCAGAATGATTTTAGGACTGGATTGGAAGGAGTGTAGTATTTCACTGAAGATTTCAAACAAGTTATAAAAACCAGACCCTCCCTTTCAGTTATACTTTTGGTGGATTTTTGAAGTCTGTCCAAAAGGGGGCAAGAGTGTTCACCCATTGTGCAGGGCAGCCTTTACTCAAAATGAATGTTGTGCCAATGCAACCAGACAGGCTCACTGATTTGCTAGGCTATGGCCATGAGAGTACCACAGCAACAGAACAGCCCAACAACCATCTGTTTGCAATGGCACCAAAGATGCCTTGCCTCCATTTACACTGAGGGCAATGCAGCTGGCTTCATTGCCCTCAATGACATGATAATGTAACCAAATCGGATTGGTTACATGGTGCTGTGACATCAATACATTCACTACATGATCTCTGATCATAAGCCCTAAACAATGGCACTAAAGCAGCAGCAGATGGAGCTGTAAAGGGGGACAAAAGGTTGAAGAGAACTTTTGTCCATTCAAGAGCCTCCTTCACTCTGAAAATGATCAGAAGTGAACCTTCAGCACAGGACCAGCTCATTTCAACTAGCCCGAGCATGTGAAATTCTCTCTCTGTAACAGCAATTTCTTCCCTTCTATTAACACTAGCGCTCAATTAGGACCTACTTTTTCTCTTCACAAATAGGCCAGAGAATGAAAAGAACTGCACAGGATCCCAATAGTCATCCAGGAAAGGGGGCAGTTAACAGTTTACAGAGACAGGGCCATCTCAGGCAATGCACGTCACCTTCCTCATCTCACACCCTTCCCAACTTGCACTGAGACTGCCAATGTACTTGGAATGAGCCCTGTGGAATGGGATTGGAGCAAGAAGGAGGAGGAGGAGTCAGACTTGAACTTGAGGGAAGGCACTAGTGGCAGGCATTCAGATGCAGTTGAGCTTGAATGCTGTTGTGCCGCTGACAGTGACAGCTCCGCCCCAGTAGATCTGGTTACCACTGAGGAGGTGCTGCCTGGTCAGGAAACAGCCTCTCCACCTTACTTTCATCCTCCTTCCTCGCTTAGCCCACTGTTGCCGCTGCGCAGCCCCCCTCCTGAAGAGGAGGATTTTGCAGAGGTAGTCCAACCGCCCTCACCTCAGACATGTAGACTGTAAAGCCGGCAGGCCCAACAAGTTCCCACTGTCCCTCTCAGGAGCAGCACTTGCATGCGTGCACGCTCCCAACAGTGACACTTTCCTCATGCAAGTAGGGAGCCCACCCTTCCTTACTTAAGATTGTGACAACATCTTAGTGCAGTGTAGTCATGTCTAGCTATTCCTAGTAATGATGCTGAATGCTGTGTAGTCTTTAAGCTGATTCATGAAGCACTCTGAACTGAAACTTTCTAGTAAATCTATAAAAGGAAAGCACACCCACGTGTCTGCGTCTGTTGGGCAGGACAGTATTCGGGTTTCAGAAACAGCAGTATAAATAGTACTTGCTACTGGTTAAAAGGAGGAAGCCTGGGACTTCCACTGGAATGTATGCACGCTCAGGCTCGAGGCAAGAGTAGACATCTCCTCTTCCACCACATGCAGCAGCAGCTATCCTTTTCATAAACAATTGTTTATATAGCACACATAAATCATACATAAGCATTTGATATATCTTGGGAAGACTAACTTCTTGACTTACTATCCCAGAGCACATCATCCCTAACATTAGTGCTTTGACACTATTGAAAACTGACAGGCAAAGTTTATAGACAGAAAAATGTATTGTTTTTATGGTTACACAAGAGGGAATTCCTATTATTGTTCAGGCTATATAAAAATATTGATCTACTGTCCTATTGTAAAGCATAACATGATATCTTCTGAAGGAAAAAAAAGTAACAGCTAGTCTGTGTCATGAAATTCTTAGATTATATAAAAATGTGCAACTAATAAATACAATATATGCCTACCTGGCTTTTAACCTACTGTTTTTGTCATGGACTATTTCATCTTTTGGAGAGGTGGAATGGGATTTTTTGTTGCTTTCCTATCATATTCCATCTTTTCCCTTTATTTTCCTTTAACAACAATAGTTTGGTCATCTGCTTTCACTCAAGGACACCAAGGAATCTTGCAACCCTTATAAAACCTCACGTTACCCTTTAAGGTAAGCAAGCGTTAAGTATTTTTTATGCACAAAATTAAGAATACAAAAATTAACTTGCTGCCCAATGCAAGATGCCAAAAAGCTATGATTCCTAACCCTCTACATTACATTAGCATGATATTTTCCAGATAGTCTGTTTTGGGGACGAGTAGAGAATCTGTCTTGCTAATTCTAATGCAAACATATTTATAGCCATTTTCCTAATATAATTTTGGGAGTTCCTTTAATGTACTCCATTGTTATTATTTTGAACCCCTCAAAGAGTAATACAATATTCAGAAAGTACTACTGAAATTATATTCAGGCTACAATCCTAAACACACTTTCCTGGGAGTAAACCCCATTCAGTTCAACTGAATAGGGGTGCAACTATTCTAAATCCCCTTCATGAAGCTACCTTTGTGAAGTGCCAGTCACCTTCAGGAGAGTATTTGCCTTGTTCTTATTAATATCCATTCTAACCTCCTCAGTATTTCTTTGTCACATATTAAAATCCGTGAATCCCCATAATCTAAATGCATATCAAAATCATATCGGAAAATGTTCTCTTTGTATACTTTCTCTGACTACTCTTTGTATCTTTCTCTTATCACATGAATGACTAAGGTAAATAACAAGGCACTGCACTAAAATTCGGTTGTAGGCCCACCACTTGTCCCCTTTGCATTTAGGTGCAATTGGTGTCAATTGGGGCTGGCGGAGTAGAGGCAGGGCAGCTAACAGGGAGGCAGAGGTTAACAATAGATGGCTCCAATGGTGCATGGAGCATGGCAAAACTGTAATCCTATGCACACTCACATGAGACTAAGCCTCACTGGACATAGTGGGACTTACTCCCGAGTAAAATGCACAGGATTGTGTTGGTAATCTTGTTTTTAAGGTGTTTTTAGAGTGTTTTTAGTGTGTTTGTTTGCTGCAGCATGAAGGTTTTCTCACCAAAAAAGATACCCCCACTCCCAGCCAGGTACTAGTCATTTGTGGGAATGCAAACAATTGGCCTCACCCCTACAGGTTAAGAGTTCCTCCACTACTGCAGCTACATATGAAGAGGTCCTCATACAATTTTATTTTGTTAAGCCCCTATTCTAGGTTTGGCTAAACAAAACTTTTACCTTGTTTTTTCCTCAGTCCTACATTCAAAATACTGTTGAATTACTGATCAATACACATTGAACTATACTAGTTTTCATATACATAAACAACTATTAATTCCAGATGCACAAAAAAGCATACCTAACTACTGCTCGTATGTTTGAACAGTTCTATAACTTGTGTAAACGTAGCATCTGCTGTACTCCAGCCTAGCATAAAACCATAATGACCCCTCCAAATTTCAACTATTTCACAGACGTTTTCAATAATCTTCCTCCAGAATCTCATAACATGCTATTTCCACTTAATTGGGTGATAATTAGCACATAGTGTACAATTCCCTTTATGTTTAAAAATAGCCACCACAAAGCTTTTGTACCACGCATTCAGCATTTTCTTGGGAGTTAAGGATTTCATTAAAAAGACCTTGAGGAAGCTTCATACATTCTTAGCCCTATTATTTCAATACTTTTATAGGCACTTACAATACATAGTATTTATATAGTGTTTTTCCTTAGCACAGTAACCTGGTATGGTTGATACTGTTATTTTAACATCGGTGTGAGGTGAAGGACAAAGATGGGAAAGAGGCAGTTAGATAGTGATAACCCAGTAAGTTCATCCCTGATCTGAGTTTCCTTCTTCTCTTCCAAGACACTTCAGCCACTTTCGCTTGTTGAGTATTTCTTATTTTTCTGCCTTTCAGCTCACAGTCTTTTAGTTTAGTTCTTTTAATGCATTGTGCTATTCAACCATAATGGACTTCAAAGTAAACAATATCAATTTTTTTACCACATTCAGCTGAAAAAAAATTACAGGACCACCACCTTCTTGCAGTTTTTTTTTTTTTAAATCCAATAGTGAGATGTTTTTGTTATGGACTTTGTTTATACCATTTTATGGCTTACTTGTCCTGAAGATATAATTATATAGCATCCTAATTAGAAGTAGCGTGGGACCTCAATACCTTGTGGAACGCCTCTCTCGCTATGAACCTACCTGTTCACTTCGTTCAGAATCTGAGGCCCTCCTCCGGGTACCAGCTCATCGGGAAGCCCGGAGGGTGGTTACCAGATCTAGGGCCTTTTCTGTGGTGGCCCCTGAGTTGTGGAACCCCGAAGAGGTATGCCTGGCGCCTACACTTCTATCTTTCTGGCGCCAGGTAAAGACCTTTTTATGCTCCCAGGCATTTTAATCTTTTAATTTTCTTAATCTTTCTACTTTTAACATGTATCCTTCTTAATTTGTGTTGTATTTCGTTTTTGTTGTGCTTTCTGTTGTTTGTTTGTACATGTTTTTGTGATTTTTTACTATGATATATTGTATTTTATCTTGTTTGTTCACTGCCCTGAGAGCTATTCTGCTAAGGGCGGTATATAAATTGAAATAATAAAAGTAAATAAAATAAATGGCAGAGCAAATACTTTGAATGCAGAAGGTCCCCAGTTCAGTCTGTAGCTTCTCTGGCACGAAGAGTCAGATAGTAAGTGACAAGAAAGACTCTCTGACTGAGTCCCTAGACAGCTAATGACAGTCAAGAGTAAATCATACTGGGCTAGGTGGACCAATGATCAGGCAGAGAGGTTTCTAGTTCACAAATGCACACAAAGCCTATGGTTGGAACAGCATTTTTTAAAAGAAACTTATCCAGAGCTTGCTGATGACATGTATTTGTTGAGAAGCGCATGTTTGAATTTAAAGTGGAAACCCATGTGCACTATAACAAAAATGTTCAACTTTAGTAAGACAATTGCTAGAGAAATGATTGAAAGCAACAGTGAGAATAACTACATGAGAAAGTGTTCCATTCCACAATTTTGTATTCCGCCTGGATTCATTCTTGGGTACATGAAATTAGGAGTATTATTTAGAGAAGGTAGAGGTGCTGCTGTGCACCCCAGCCCACGTTTCAAATCACATGTGATTATTCCTCTGGAGTGTATATTTCCCTGGTTACACATAAGCAACCACTATTAAAGTAGGCAAAACTAATTCATGTCCAAAGCATGCCTCTTTGCTTTAAAATGGCAAACATTTAATCTGAACTGACAATATTGCTATGGTTATTATGAGGTATAGAACAGTCACAGTGGCCTGGTTCACATGTCATACTAAACCATGACTTAGCATGAACATGCAAGTATGCAGGCTCCATGACAGCTTTGCTCCTCCCCAGTTGTTCTGCTGCTGAACTAAGCCACAGCACTGAAATCAGTGGAAGTACTGGAAGCATGATTAAGTCTGGATCTAACCAAGTTTATTCAATAATTGGCTTTGAAACTCTGTGTGTGTGTGTGTGTGTGTGTGTGTGTGTGTGTGTGTGTGTGTGTGTGTGTGTGTGTGTGTGTGTGTGTGTGTGTGTGTGTGTGTGTGTGAGAGAGAGAGAGAGAGAGAGAGTGAGTGAGTGAGTGAGTGAGTGAGAGTGAGTGGGGGGGTGAGATTCTCAGCACAGACACAGAGAAAGAGAGCAAGAACAGTTAAAACACAACTCCTTGAATTTCAATTCCTATGAATCACTAGTAAACAGAGTTTGGATTTCTGCCCACAGATACATGTTTGATTCCTGCTGACATCATACCACAATCAAGATGTATGCTGCATGTGACAAGCCTCTGATTTTACTGGAATTCATGCAGTTCCAATATTTTCTGGCTAAACAATGTCCATTCCTGCCTGTATTTGCTGCCAACACATGGTACAGTAAAACAAGAAAGCTGCACACCTTTGATGAGCTCAGAAGTTTCAAAAGAAGCAGGCAAATTGTGTTTCTCTCATTTCTCACTTTTCATGTTTAGCAGGTGCTTATTCTCTTTTGAAACTTAGGTTACCCATTTTTGAGGGAAAATGGATAATATGGTCCTTTGCATAACATGAAAAACAGTCTGCAGCTGTCATATGTTTTTCAATATCTAATATCCACAGTAGCAATTAAATGTTTTTTTCACCTAGCTTAAAATAATAGGAAAATAGAGAGAAAGTTGTAGCTTAAGTCCAGATAGGAGTATTTTCACCTAGCCAATCATTCTCAATCGTGATTTATCAATGATGTTGCTATAAACCAACGTAGTTTTGCGCATGGCTTAAAAATTACTGCAATTTCACATGCTCAGCATCTGGTATTCAGATTTTTATACAGCCTCATCAAAAGCAGTAAGTTTGGGTTACATTGTAGGCACAAAAGCAAATAACATGATGGAATAAAATGCATTTTTGGTTTGATCCGGAGAAAAGAGATATGCACAAAGCAACAGCTTGTGCTCACTACAAGCACAAGTGTCTGTAGGAAACAGAAGGAGAGATCACCCATAACCAGACAAATTCTAGGCTGCAAATTCTGAACCAATCCAGATGTTCAAGACCCCTTACGATTTTCCCACCCCTCCTCTCTCTTTCAAGGGGACACGATGCAACAGAGAAGTCCTATCATGTCCTCTTGTACTTTGTAAAGCTCCAAGCACACTGACAGCACCACATAAATCAGGGGTCACCAAACATTTTGGGCTAATGGACACATTTGGAAGTGCTGTGGGTAGCCGTGACAAAATGGTTGTCATGGGAGCATGCCATAGCACAACATGGGACAAAATGGATGCCACATCTAAAAGAGCACAGAGTGGTACGGAAAGTCCCCTTCCCATCAATGGAGGAAAGGATACTTACATCTGCCGCCATCATGCTCCCTCGCAGAGGAAGCTTTTGCACCTCTCCTCTGTTCAGAATAGATGGCAAGCTGGACATCCAATCCTGGCATCCAGATAAATTCTTACAAGACACTCCTGTTCAATGTGTCAGTACAAACAGGAACTGAGCATTGTGGATTTTTGAGGGATATTTACTTTTGCAGGTGACAAAGGAGGTTCTGAATGGCACACTTGTGCTCTCAGGCACCTTTTTTGCAAGATATAAATAATAAAGCAGAAACAATCATGTTTGCCAGGGCAGAGAACTTTCTGTGCACTGATGAATTAAGATTGGGAGCTACAGTATAAGCAGAATAACAGTTTGCATTAACCATACTAACCATATCGCACACTAATCTCCATGGTACAGCAGCCTCTAAAGCAGCTTTCCCCAACCTTGGGTTCTTTGCAGTGAAGAAGCAATAGCATTGATAAATGAGCCAATGGCCAATACAGGTTATTTTCAGGCAGGCAGGATAACTATTGATGCCTTTTTTTGTGCAGTATGACTTTAATCAGGACTAGAATAAACCATCTGCAATGTACCAAATTAAGATGCTCAGTCTCGTAGTCTCAAGACCATGCAAAGGGCAACAAAAGAACAGGATGTGAAGACAAACCTATCAGGCACAGAGAACACTAGAAGCTAGAAGTTGTGTAGGTGTATTAGCAATCCTACTATCCATCTGTCATAAATCTTTCTTGTTACCATGTATCACCCACTGGCAGAGGGCTGTCTGCTAGAGGAATAACACTACTTTAAAATGTTCTGTAGTGTATTAAAGCGTCTCTCTTTCTTAAGCATTTTTCATTGAGACAATACCTCTGTTGTCCATAGAAACGTGTGCTTCTAATGTGTGTGATAAAAAAACCCCATAAAAGCTGACATTTGCATGGGAAAAAACATTCAGAGATCCTTCCCCAAATCAAGCAGACTAGAAATTTTTTACATTGGCAGAGCTAACATTCCGGGGGTGCCCAAAGAATATATAGACTTCGCCTATCTGTCCACTTATATTTTATTAGGTATGCTAAAAACTCAGTTTACAATTAACTGAACAGACAGTGTACAAAAGGCTTTTAGAACTAGACCATATGGTCTAGGGAAAGGAACAATCTGGATGATCCACGTTTCAATCTGCAGCCTTGTCCACCTCTATAACACATTATACTGCTGCAATAAAAAGTTAAGATTGTTTGGTTCCTTTTTTTACATTTTCAATCTTTTGTATCACCAGGCAACAAGTTTTTTCCAGAGAGAATAATGTGTTTTTAAAATAATAGTAGTAATAAATTAAAAACTCTTAACACTTTGGTAACATTTTTGTGCAGTTTTTCCTACTCCTCTGAATAATATGTCTATACGGAAACAGATAACTGTTCAGTTTATGCTTTAAAATACCAGTTTTACATGTTGGCTGGGGTTTAATGTGAACAAATGACATATTATTGGAAATCAAACAAAAGCAACAGAGAAACACCTATTATTAGAAAGCAATGGACTGATCACATGTTCACAGCTGGTGCAAATATAAATCATTCATCAATTGTTAACATTTGTCACAGTTCAATGTCACTACCAAAACTGATTTAAAAAAAACTTCATGGATTATGCCTGTTCATAATAAGTACAGAAAACAAACAAAAATAACACAAGCACACTTATGGAAACATACCACACCTTTTTGAAGAAACAAAACCCTTACAGTATGATACAGAACAAAATGCAATGATACAAAGAAAATACATTTACTTTATGTCATCTTCCTCAAATGCAGTAAATAAATTTAAAAACTCCTATGTTTGATATACAAGCTTTTGTATAGTACAGCAGATGGGCATCAGGTAACCCAATTAATGTTACATTTCAAAGGAGTAAGATTACTTCGGCTGCAATCCAATACACACTTACCTGGTAGTAAGTCCCAATGAACCAAAGGGACCTTACTTTTGAGTAGACATGTATTGGATTGCAGCCTAAGCTACCTAAAAGAAGTGAAACGTCCATCATTGTTATGCGTGTGGAGAGGGGAAGTCTGTATGTTGCAGGTACCCTGAGATGTGTAATGTAACTTTGAGCATCTCTGCACATCTCAGCATGTAATTCTCAACAGAGAAAATATGCTTCCTGGTGCAATATCTTCCACTTGTGGAAAGGAATAATTTCAGTGCTTACATGTAGAAAGATGTGACTATGGTGTAACATTTCCAGATAGATGTATGAAGATTATTCTAGATCCTTGGAGAGATGTATTCACTGGCTCAGTTCTGTAAAAGTGACCTGGATGTAACGGAACTCATCCTTACAGTTTAAAAGGATAATGATTTTAGGGAAGGAGGGCAAAAAGAGAGAAATTGCACTTGGAGGAAATGCATCTAAGCATGCATCTCTTCCAAAGCCAATTCTCTTCCCTGCATGAGAGCTATACCCTTAGGATTTAAAGCAGCAATAGGGGAAATGTGATTCTCCAGATAATGTTGGACTACAGATCCCATCTTCCCAGACCATTGGCCATACTCTCTGGGCCTGATGGGAGTTCCAACATCTGGAGGGCCACAGTTTCTCCATCTCTGGTTTAAAGAATCCTTTGAGAAAACTGAAAAGGGCTTAAAGAACAGAAAAAGTGTTTGTTCTTGAAGTGAAATTATCCCACCCTTTTACACCCAATGGAAGAGGGGAGGGGTTCCTTCCAAAAAGCAGGATTGCATGCTTTTGGAATCTCTCCAATATATAAGGACCCCCTCTAGCCTGTTCCTTTCCTCATTTTGCTACCCACCAGGTGCACACTGAGAACACCCGCTTTACTAAGAGGCGTAGTGAGAGATCTTTCAATATTTAAAATTTACATATTGAAAGATTAGTGTCAGCTACCACAGCTTTAAGTTAACAAGATTATGAATATTTGAATACTGAGTTAATTAAGGAGATGGGTTAATTAACAATGAGCTTATAAAAGTTTTTTATTTCTGACAGATGCAAGCCAAAATCTAAAGGGTTGCGCAAAGTTTACTTCTCAGCTCCTCCTTCCAGCAGCAGGCCCTGGCATCCCTCCAGAATGGCAACCTATGAAGCTCAAACTGAAAACCAGCAACACATAGTCAAATATGCCACATGTGCATGAAAGTGCTTTCCATGTGCACACAGGCTTCTTTAGAACCTGGCCCAACACCAGGGATGGGGAAATGTGGCCCTCCAGATGTTGTTGGACTAGCTCTCATCAGCCCCAACCAGCATGGCCAATGGTCAAGGAAGATGGGAGTTGTAGTCCAGCAACATCTGGAGGGCCACGTTCCTTATCCCTGTCTTAGAATATCCTATTATTTCATCATCATCATTTATTTGTATGCCACTTTCCTGTGGTAAAGCATGCTCAAAGCAGCTCACAATATCAAAAAATTTACATAAGATCATTCTTTGCTTTTATGATGAGTAAAGGTGGGGGCATAATACTGTACGAAGTTATTAATTATCAAGTCTATATTAATTTCCAATGCTTTAGCAACATCCAATAAGATACCTAACCCACTACTATAACGCACCAAGGGAAGAAACGGGTAAGAGTGATGCAAAGATTTCCATAGTGGACTCCCATTAATATCCATACAAGAAGATCAAAACTGCAATTTAAGATGTACTTTCCCCCCCCCTTCAACTATGTTTCAGATTTTTTTTAAGACACCATACTTGCATTCCATCTTGATCACAACTATGGTTGATCCATTGATTGTTCTCTCCTCAAGTGCTACTCAGTCAACTGCTTGGAGCTTTTTCTGAGCGAGATGGTGTGCATTTTCCTTTACACACCTTAAGGATCCTTCTCTCTCTATATATATATCTATTAGCTTCTTTTAGGATACTGGCCCACAGTACATGCTATGTGATAAATGGACCCATAATCTGCAGGGAGAGGGGGGGGAAAGACTAATTTATGACCTGGACTGTAGATGGAATTCTAATTATTACTGCTATGCTAGGTCACTCTTACTTTGCTATTGTGTTGTCTTTTGATACTGGCTTGAATGAAATTGACGTTTAAATATTTTAAATAGTTTTTTAATGTTGAATTTTATTTGTATTGGTGGATATATAGTTTGTGAAGTACTCTGAGAAACATTTGCTTTGCCTGAAAAGTAGTCTTTGTTTACTAAATAAATAATTGCTAGGATGCAACACCTGCTTATCACATCATTGGTTTTGTTAAAAAGCAGGTTAACTTGAGTCTTGTACTCATCAATATCCTGCATTCTCCATCACAAGTCAGCTAGCAGTACTATTTTTTCCTCTTTTTTTAGAACAGCATGTTCACAAGAGCTGTATTCAGCTAGCTCTCCAAGCACTGAAATCTCACGTTGGAGCCAGGGCTGCTCATCTATAATAAGGGATGCTAAAAAAGAATTTGAGGAGCACATTGCTAGAAACATAAAAAAAGAAACAAAAAATTATTGAAATGCATTCAAAGCAGGAGACCATCTAGGGAGGCAGTTGGACCCTTGGATGACAAGGGAATCATGGAATAAGAGGAGAGATCCTCTTGTGGATCAGCAGCTGGCTAGGAAACAGAAAGCAGAGAGTAGGAATAAATGGACAGTTCTCCCAATAGAGAAATGTAGAAAGTGAAATCCCCCAAGGATTGGTATTGGGACCTGTGCTTGTTAACTCGGCCATAAATGATCTGGAGTTAGGGGTGAGCAGTGAGGTGGCCAAGTTTGCTGATGACAGTAAATTGTTTAGGGTTGTTAAAACAAGCTTGCTGGTTTTAACAGAGTTAAACTATGGAATTCGCTCCCACAGGAGGCAATGATGGGCACCAACTTGGAAGGCTATCAATGGCTACTAGCCAGGATGGCTGTGCTCTGTCTCCATAGTCAGAGGTGGTATGCTTCTGAATACTAGTTGCTGGAAACTGCAGGAGGGGAGAGTGTTCTTGCACTGAGGTCCTGGTTGCAGGCTTCCCATGACCAACAGGTTGGCCACTGTGAGAATAGGATGCTGGATTAGAGGGGCCTTTGGTCCGATCCAGCAGGCTCTTCTTATGTTCTGCAGTGACCACAGTAACCTGTGAAGGGGACAAATGCACCTGAAACCACACAGTGGAAACAACATAGCTTCCCTCCTTCTCCAAATGGGGGTTTGACACTCCAGATGTGGTGAGAAATTAATTCCTCCTTAGTATGTGTGAGACACTCTCAGAACTCATCCAACAACTTAACAGGACATAAGTTCACTGCCAGTTCTACCAGGTTCAACTTATAATATATACATTTCCCTAGCCAGATATGCTATACAACAAAAGTTAGTAGATGAAAAGGAGGAAGCTAGCCACTGACTTTCTATGTGTGATATGTTTTCCAAAGCAGGTGCTTACCCTGGCAGAAAAGGAAGCTAGACAAACCAGCTAGGGAAGATTTCCCAGTAAAGATGCTCAGAAAAGACAAAGTGGCTTCATGGAACAAACCAACAGGGGAAGGCAGATTTCTTGTTGCTCCTTGTATCAAACAGCAGGAGGAGATGGGTATAAATATTTAAAACTAGCAGCCTCATACATGGTGTTGTTTGGGAATTCTAAGAAACAACAACAACAAAACCCAGGACAGTTTTGAAATCAGTGGTTAAAAACAGTGCAGTTTTAAAATGTGTAGTCCGCTATCTTGATTCAAAATGGTGTTCAACTGTATCCAAACACAAGCCAAAACCTGCTCCTTGATTTCAGGAACCACCATGCAAAATTTGATTGAGATATCTGAAGAAGCGTCCAAATGCATAACAAACAACTTTCCAAAATACATATTAGATGATCATTTTAAGTAAAACTAGGTTGATTTGTAAGGCAGCATGACCTGTGTTGGAACAAAAGATGAAGAAAGGAGGTAGAACTTCATCTTTCACCTGGATAGAAAGAGTTACTTTATACTGCTAGCATAATCTGGGGGTAGCAGTAGCTAAAAATTCTATTTGTTTTATTGTGCAACATGTTTTACGTATCTCTCCTATCCCACATAACTTTATCTCTAGATAAACTTGAGTACGAATTGGGCTTGACGTGATGATTAAAGGATGCAGAATTCTTCCCTCCACAAAGGGCTCTGGCTTCACGGACAGCAAAGCTACGGTTTCCCAGAGAGTACAAACTAGGTTGGTAATGGCCTAAGGGAAGCTTACTTGCATGCACTCAGTATGCCTGGAGTCAGTTTTGGCAATCAGAGGAGAGGAAACAGAAGCTCACCCATACTGGTCTAAAGATCACCTGAACTCTCAGAGTATTGAAGAGTCCTATGATAGTTCCTTGGAATTTTGTTTTTGCAGAAATCCTACTCAACCTTTTTCTGTACTTCAAGTCTCCTTTGTGAATCCTTCTATAGGCATCCCACTCACTGCAAGTTGTAGTCTTGCCATAAGAATGCAAGAGCAGCCCTGCTAGGTCAAACCAAAGGCCCATCTAGTCCAGCATCCTGTTCTCACAGTGCCCAACCAGATACCTATGGGAAGCCTGCAAGCAGGATGCATGCTCGGTAGTACTCTGCTCATCCATCTTCCCCAGCAACTGGTCACACTGCTTCAAAGGAACACTCCCATACTAGAGTACACACTCATCACGACTAGTAGCCATTAGTAACTTTATCATCCATGAATTTGTTTAATCCTCTTTTAAAGCCATCCAGGATGGTGGCCATCGATATATACCAGCAATCAGGAGTCTGTGTGCATTGTGACACTGAGGAAAAGTTGGCTCCACAGCCTCTTACTCACCCAGGAGGAAATAAGCAGAACAATCAGAATAAAAATGAATTTACAGGGGGGAAATCGCTTTTAAAAAATTAAAAGACATATTTTCAAGTAATGTATTCTAACCCAAGCACAGTTAACAAATTACATGAATAGTAGTGTAATATCCTCCTATCAGATGTCAAGTAACATGCAAAACTGCAGGATTTCTTGCTTCAGCTGGAGAAGGAACCTAATAATTAACAAATCAGATATCCACAAGCAGTGGGTAACCATTACCACTGCAGATATTGCTGACAGCAGGAACTTCATTCTCCAGCCACACTGGAAACTACAACAATCACATTCTATCATTGAAACAGGAAGATGAAACCCTAGGAAACATTTGTTAATATGGTGTTATTAATTCTGAAGTGCAAGACAGAACTTTGAATACTCTGATCAACTACTCTTACTTTTTTTCCTTTCTTTTTTCGTGTGGTGAGGAAATCACTAGAGGTGTGATAAAGCATGCAAGTCTCTTTGGGCTAAGTGCCCTCATCAAAGCATCTTATAGGTACATTAAAAATTGAATGGGCATAAACAACTTCAGCAGGCAGAGTTTGAGAACGATATTCTACTGATCTCTGAATTTCATAAACATCAACACTTGGGAGAGTTTGCATGGGAATAAGGCAACTAATTATTGTGTATTGCTTTAGGGCACGCCTGGTGCTCTCTACAGGTATCTCTACCGCTGCTTTTTTCCTAATGTATTGCCTCTTGAAAGCTTTCACTATAACGACTTGCTGATCTACTCCAAAGCATTTCAAGTATACTGGAACTACTTTATATTCAGAGAGAAATGCACTATAACTTCTGAAAAGATGTTTCCTAAACAGAAGCAGCAGTTGAGAATACAGTGCATGCTTTGCAAGTGAATAGTGATCAAAATTACTGCTACAAGTTGAATTAAATTGTAGTGTTCATCCTAAGTATAGTGTTTATGTGTGTTGTAATGAAAATGTTAGTATTTTGTAAACAGAAAAGCAGAGAAATCATAACTTAACATTATAGTAAATTACATTTTTTATTTCAGTTAAATACTATTGCCCTTGTAGTTATCTTGTGTCTGAAGTAGAAGTAATCATTTTTGCCCAAGATCCCATTTTTTATTGCAAAATTCCTGTAATCTTAGAAGCTGAATTCTGCCCCAGTATCAAAATTTGCACTTCCACTGAAATCAAGAAAACATACAGCTCCTAAAAAAGCAGGAATGGGGAACCTCTGAGCCTCCAAATGCTGTTGGACTCCAACTCCCATCTTTGGCAATACTGGCCAGGGCTGATAATGGGAGTTATAGTCCAGTATTATGTGGAGAGCCACAGGTTCCCTATTCCTGTATTAAAAGCTCTGTGGAAACAGGCAAGCATTTATATATTCATATTGATTGCTTTCTCATTAAGTATTTTTCAGGGATATGAAAGCTCAGATTGAAGCTGAACGAGGAAGGACAGTCAGCTTTCAATCTCTTCAGTCTTACAAGGAGTCCACAGATTTTGTCCTGTCTTGATAAACAGTCAGTTGTGGTTGTGCGCAACCCTCACGAGTTCTCTGGCATGCACAGAGCATACCCTGGGAAAAGGCCAGGGTCTTACTTCAGGCTGAGCTTGGGAAGTGCTCAGAAAGCCTCTGAAGCACAGTGCAGAATCAGAGACAATTGCTAGAGACAGGAGAACAAATCCACAGACTCTCAAGTTTTATATTAATATATTCTTTAAAACTGCACCAACTTTTTAAAAAACAACCATCAGGTTTTTCCACACATAGAGGACAATGCTAAGTTGTCATGCCATTCAAGAATCTAGCCCACCTCCTACGCATCAAGATATTTTGTGCTAGTAAAAGATCTACAAACTTAAGTCAGTTTAGTCTTAAGATATGTAGTGAGATACTGTAGCAAGTCAAACACTACATTTGTACTAGTACTACTATTAGTACTTTAATAATAATAATAATAATAATAATAATAATAACCCACCCTTTGCCAAAACGTCTCAGGGTAGGTTACAACAATTTAAAATATAACATTAAAAATAATTTAAAACAAATTGCCATCTCAAAAGTAGGGAAGATTCTAAAAGAGGCGCAGCTTCAGCATTCACTGAAACTGTATAGTGAAGGCTCCATGACTTAGGGGCTCCCACAGAGAATGCCCTCTTAGAGGCTACCACCACCTGGGCTCCTGAGGGCAGCAGAACTACCAAGAGGGTCCCTTCTGCTGATCATAACACCTAAGAGGGTCTATAGGGAAGGAGGCACTCCCACCTTCAGCCACAAATCCACAGAAACAACACGGACCACATGAATGAAGCATGCAGATCACTGCTGGTCTGTGGACCACAGTTTGGGAACCGCCAGCCTAGAACCTGTATATAAGGCCCAATGTTCATAGGCTTGGTTATGCCCCAGATTCTTTTTTCTTTGATTTTAGGTGTTTTCCTGATTCCAAACCTAACTTCCTCTACACACACAGACACACAAAATATTCAAAACTGGGGGCAGGTGGGCTGGACACAGACTATTTTTATTGTTCTTTTTCATCATTCTTACACTGATATCCCATCTTTCCTCAAAAGACTTCAGAATTGCATTCAGGCAGGTTAGGCTGAGAGACACGACTGGACGCAAGTCAATCACAGAGCATATGGGCTGAGTGGTGGTTTTTGCTCTGGTCTTCAGGGTGCTAGTCCATTTAATACCCCACCACATTCTGGAAAGAAAGTTTAGATGAGAATATGCTGGTGGGGCAGGGATAATATTTTTCCTACAGAGCTGGAGATTTATTGGGGCCCTTATTAACAGAAATGTGTGACACCTTTAAGCCAAGCTAATGTACACACCTAGCATGGAGTAATCCCCAAGGAATGCAGTGGGGCTTACTTCTGAGTAGGCATGTGTAGGAGTTACTGTGGCATAAACCCAGACAAGTCATTATAAAAGTGATGTCAGAATAAATCTGTTAAGTTTCCATTACTACTACTACTAGTAGTAGTAGTAGCAGCAGCAGCAGCAGCATTTTAGAAATGGGGGGTTACTCTGCCATATTGGGGTCCCTCTCAGTAGTGGAGTGGCAAATTTAGAAGTGCAGGATCCCTTCATGATAGTCTCACCATGCCCCCTCACAGCCATGACTCCTTTTCCACTTTCCCTCATCTCCCTTGCTCTCTGTGTTGTCTCAGAATCCACACTCCACTACAAGACATCCCTAGGAGCCAATCAGCATGAAAGGGGAGGTTGTGTGTTAGCTACTAAGAAGAGTCTTCTCAGCAGCTGATTAACCTCCTTTCACTCTGATTGGCTCTAATCAGCACAAAAGGACAAGGACTCCTCTCAGTAGGCAACATGCCCCCCTTTCAATACTGATTGGCTCATACAAAGGGACCTGCCTAAGACCCTGCTCCCAAAAAGTAAGGGTTTATGATGCCTCCCCCATGATCCCAGACAGCCACATTCCTGGTCCCTCCTAATCTTGTGATCTTGTAGCTGTAAGACTAGATTCTGTAGAAAGAGAGACTACTAAAGTGCTCTTTGTTAATAGTTTTAGCGAGGCCTGTTGAGTATCTCTTTTGCATGACTAAAGATGATTGGTTGCAAAAGAAATGTCAAACTGGAGATGCTTCCAGAAAGTGGACTAAAGGGGACAGACTTTTCCTCCCTCCCCTGACTAGATGTGATATTATCAGTGAGAATAACAGAATGGAACTGGGTCCACCCTAGCTGGGAACACACAGAGGCCCAATTCTGCCCAGTGCTAGGGTATTGGGAAGCCCTCTAGAAATCTAATGGGGGAGCCATATCTGCTTGGAGTGCTAATGCCATCTTATGTACAGCATGTGTATACATCACAAAGGCACCCGTCCCTTCATTCTAAGTCAACCATGTTTCCTTCATTCTAAATCAGGGGTGGGGACCCTCCAGGTCATAGGCCTAATTAGAGGCCATTTTGGCCAAACCATGCCCCCCCCCTGCCCTAACCTTATATGATATTAGATGTGAGGCAGGTAAAAACCTGGCTCAGCTGAAAGAGGGTTTGCAAGCACCCTGCAAAGGGCAGAGCCCCTTGCAAAGTGTTGCACAAGATTGCACTTTGAAAGGGCTTTGTGAGGTTCTTAAGACATGTGCAGGGCAAAAAAAAAAAAGACCTGATGTCATTGTGACGTCAAGTGATTGAAAGGTGGGCAACTTTGCTCACCTATCAAACTTGGACTGCAAGGAGTAGGGGAAGATAATGATCTAGCCCTTGCCCCAGCTCCAGTTCCCCACCCTGTTCTAAGGCAACCTTGGCTGCTTCCCTTGGCCTGCCTTCACTTAGCTGCAAAGCCTCCCTACCAATCTAGGGTTCACTGGCTGCCACTGCTACCAAAGCAATTTGCAAGCCAATTGTGGATAAGAAATCATCACACACTAAGTAAATTCCACCATGCTAATATCTGGATATTTAGAAAGAATAAGTTGTGTTTATATTAATTTTAAAAGTAACATTTTCTGGCCATAAAACACAAATTTGGTCCTCAAAACAAAATTGTTCATGTCAATAAAAATAGCTTTTTTGTATGAACGTTTGTCCGGTTTACAGACTTTACTCCAAACCCAGTATTTCATTTTGGATTATCTTGATGTGCAATAAAAAAGAACACTAGAAGTATACAGGAAAATGGGAGGCATAAGGAACAGACAGATGACCATGTAGAAAAAAAGACAAATGCTCCACTGCATGATCAAAGGAGCCTTTTATATACCTTGCAAATAGATTTCCATGAACACAAAACAATTGCCAAGAAAAAAGTCAAATAAGAGTTCTTGGGGAAACCAAATTCCATACCTCTTACCACAATCTGCATAAAATGTAGTGTGCACAGAATTACAAAAGGAAAGCATCTATGTGCATGCTTATCTGTATACACTCTGAGGAATTAATGCAATACTGTTATCTCTCTAGTAGAATGTGGAAGCTATTTCGAAACTGATACAAAACTAAAAACATTACACCGAAGACAAATGATTTATGAACTGTAGGCTGCGGTCCTTCAGTGAGAAACTACACACTTCCCAATGGAGTTCAGGAAAATAGGAAAAATCCTTTTGCGTTTGGCAGATTTTGTACTTTTGAGCACATTTTGCTTGATTGGTGTTTGGTCTTATCTTAAAAAACCAAATAATCTTTGTCCTTTTGATTGAATGCTGCTAGTCAAAGTGTTCTATGTTCACTTTGCCAGGCTAGAGCCATGTAAACTTTGCATGTTGTTTCAGAGTTTAGATCAGAAGCCACCTGTGTGGGAACCTCAGCTGGGAGGCACATGCAAAACTCCCTAGGTGAGATTCTGCTTAGAAAAAGCTAGCTAACAGTCACATTTCTCCCTGTCAGCTTCACTCAGCTCATCCTCCAACTATTAGGAAGATGGAATAAAAAAAATCAAATACACAAATACTAATTATAGGAACCAATCTACAAATGGTAACTGTCTTTCACACACATATACACATACATGCACACACACACATATATGCACATATGTACACACACAGCTCCTTGCTTCCAGCCCTAGAAGCTTTCTTTGCCAAAAGCTTGAAATACAAATTCCTCGCTGTACATAGGAGAGGAAGATGTAATAACTGTACATAGATCAAACATCACAGAAGGAGGAAGGGCAATATATTCTATCCCATTTTGCTCCAAAGTCCATTGGGTGATCAAAGTACCTCAACAGTGTAGCTACAATTCATGGTATTTGTGCTCCATCCTTCTGCCAAGGTGCTCAATATTTTATGCAAGTAGTGTTTTAGCCTTACAACAGCCCTGTGAAGTAGGGTAGGCTGCCAAAGTTCTACATGAGAGATGGCTTGTCCCAGGCCATCCAGTAGCCTCCACAGCCAAACTGGGATTTGAGCCTGAATTTAACACATCCAAGCCCACTTCTCTAGCCACTATTCCAGTTTGGCTCCCAAGCATTAATAGGGTCAGAAATGTAGCACACTAATAAAAAAAGCAATCAAAATTATAAATAAACTTATTATAAGAAATTAATTACTGTACCAGAAACGAAGAAGGAGAAGAAGGGCTGGGGGTTGCAATGATTTCCTGTTAATAAATGAATTGCTGGATTTTGAGAGGGGAGAAATAACTGAGGTGTTCACTCATTTTATTTGGCTAATAAATTAATTGGGGAGAAAAAGCTGAGTGTGTAGTGCTTTTATTTTGGCAATGAATTAATTGCTGGAAATTAAGCAGGGAAGAAGTAGCTGGGATGTGCAGTGGTTTTTATTTTGGTAATAAGTCAATTCCTACATACACTGTGGTGAAAAGGGGTTTTGTTTTTAATACTTCTAATGATGAACATTTATAGGTCTTCGTCATCGTTTTCCAAATAGGACTTTTGACTTCATGCTTATTTTGCAGAGTTCTTAATATGTGGAACCTAGTGCTCAAAATGAAAATGAGCAGGTAGCTTCATATTTTAAAAGGACGAGGAGAGGGGAAACTGAGCTTAAGACATAAGTGAGAAAAATGCCACAGCATTTCAAAACTGTAAATAGTGTTGTTATACAGCTTATGATCTGGACAGCAAATCACTGTCTTTCCTCACTGACAATTACAGGACTTTTGTTATGACTCAGGAAAATGCACCAATGAGAGTAGCGAGAATCTGAGTAAATTCCAGGCTACTGATTACCAATTAATTCAGATTTCCTATCCACAAGGATCCTCCACACAAGCTCAGTTGGGCTTTGTGATCTAGATTACTGCTGAGCCTAAATCACCCAGTTTTTTTTCCCCAAACTTATTATTTATTGATTTGATTTATAGCCTGCCCTTCCTTCCAGTAGGAGCCAAGGGTGGCAACACTCGGCAATGCTGAAAAACACCTCTCATTTATTTATTTTTTAAGCACTCCTTGTGAAAATGGCAATTTGAAACAATAAATGAACACATTTAGCTCTATGACTACGGCAGTACAGGCAAGAGAGAATGAATGCAATTTAAAAGAGCAAGTGGACCTCACTGTCACTTGTTCTTAGTGATAGAAACCCAGGAAGCTGGCTTCAGTGGTGTGGCCAGTTATTAAAGGACTCTATGCCCAGCCCCATGATCCTAATTTGCATATGCTAATATGCCCCTTTAGGATGCACACCTTAATGTGGTAAGGGGGTTTGAGAGTGTTGAAGAAGCTGAGAACAAAGCCGCCAGGAGTCTAGACCGAGAGGCTAGACTCCTAGCAGGGCCACCCATGGTGGAATGTCAAAGCTGAGACACCAGGCTAAGATGCATCCAAACTCAGAGGAAGGCAATGGTAAACCACCTCTGAATACTTCTTACCACTTACCACAAAAACCCAATGAACAGGGTATCCAAAATGCAACATGACATAATGCTGGAAGATGAGACCCCCAGGTCAGAAGGCACTCACCGAGCTACTGGGGAAGAACAAAGGACAAGTACAAGTAGCGCTGTGACTAATGACGCAGCTGGGTCAAAGCCGAAAGGAAGCCCAGAGGCTGATGTGCACAGATGCGAAAGGAGAGTCCGGAGTTGTACGACACACACAATAGGAACATGGATTGTGAGAAGCATGAACCAGGGAAAGTTAGAAATTGTCAAGCAAGAAATGGAATGTATCAACATCACAATACTTGGCATGAGTGAATTACAATGGATGGGAATGGGACATTTTCAATCAGGCAACTACAAAATATTTTATGCAGGAAATGAGAAATCAAGAAGAAACGGGGTTGCTTTAATAGTGAAGTGATGTAGCAAAAGCAATTGGGAGCTACAATGCAAGGTCTGAGCAAGTGATATCAATGAGATCAAACGGGAAACCTATTAACATAACCATCATCCAAGTCTACGCTCCAACGGCAAACACAGAAGAAGAAGAATTGGAGAGATTTTACGCAGAAGTACAGGAGGAAATTGATCACACACCAAAACAAGATATGATGATAATCATGGAGGACTGGAATGCAAAAGTAGGGAACAGAGAAGAACTAGGAATTGTGGGGAAATGGGGCTTAGGAAACAGAAACGAAGCAGGAGAAAGACTTACTGAATTCTGTGAAGCCAATAATTTGTTTCTTGCAAACACATTTTTTGAACAACCGAAAAGACACGTGGACATCACCAGATGGTCAATATAGGAATCAAATTGATTATATAATTAGAAACAGAAGATGGAGAAGTTCCATACTTTCTGCGAAAACAAGACTAGGAGCAGACTGTGGTACAGACCATGAACTGGTCGTATCGAAAATCAGAGTAAAGCTAAAGAAGAAGAACAAAGCAATCATAATCCCAAAATACAGTTTAAATAACATCCCAGAAGAATATAAAGATCAAATAAGGAACAGATTTGAGGCTTTACACTTAGTTGACAGAAAACCAGAAGAACTATGGAGTGACGTCAGAGACATTATCAGGGAAGAATGCAAAAAGAGTTAAAAAGAGAGAAAGACCTCAGTGGATGACTGAAGAAACTCTTAAAATGGTTAAAGAGAAAAGGAAAGCAAAAGGAGATAGAAACACAGTCAGAACCCTAAATGCAACAATACAGCAACTAGTATGTACAGACAAAGAAAACTATTACAATAGTTATTGTATAGAAATAGAAGAGGACAACAAAATGGGAAGAACAAGAGCCCTATTCCAAAAGATTAGAGAAATTAAAGGGAAATTTAAACCATGACTAGGGATGTTGAATAATCAACAGGGGAACACACTGACTGACTGAGATGAAATAAAAGGAAAATGGAAGCAATACACTGAAGAACTCTATAAAAGAGATGCAAGGATGACAGATTCATTCACAGAGGAACCACATGATGAAGAACCAGAAATTTTAGAATGTGAGGTAAAAGCTGCTCTTAAAATATTTGGAAGAAACAAATCACCAGGAACAGATGGCATACCAATAGAGTTGCTACAAGCTACTGAGACTGAATCTGTCCAAATTTTGACAAATATTTGTCAACAAATATGGAAAACTAAACAATGGCCCACAGACTGGAAGCGTTCAATATATATCCCAATTCCAAAGAAAGGGGATCCCAGAGAATGCAGTAATTATCGAACTATTGCCTTAATATCCCATGCAAGCAAAGGGAGAGGGCCTTCTCAGTGGTGGCCCCCAAATTATGGAATGATCCGTTTGACGAGGTGCGCCTGGCACCAACACTGTTATCTTTTTGGCGCCAAGTCAAGACTTTCCTCTTCTTCCAGGCATTTTAGCATGTGTTTTAGCATGTGTTTTAAATTGTTTTTATATTGTTTTAAATTTTAAAATTGTGTTTTAAATTGTTTTTAAAATATGTGTTTTAAATTGTATATTTGTTTTAATGTTTTTGATTGCTGTAAACCGCTTCGGCTATGGGGTGGTATACAAGTGCAATAAATAAATAAATAAATAAATAATGCTCAAGATTCTACAACCAAGGCTCTTACCATATATGGAGCAAGAAATGCCAGACATCCAAGCTGGATTTAGAAAAGTAACAGGCACCAGAGATCATATCGCAAACATACGTTGGATAATGGAACAGAGCAAGGAATTTCAGAAGAAAATCACCCTGTGCTTTATAGATTATAGCAAAACATTTGATTGTGTAGATCATGGAATACTATGGAATGCTTTAAAAGAAATGGGGGTGCCACAGCATCTGATTGTCCTGATGCGCAACCTATACTCTGGACAAGAGGCTACTGTAAGGACAGAATATGGAGAAACCGATTGGTTCTCAATAGAAAAGGGTGTGAGACAGGGGTGTATTTTATCACCATATTTGTTTAATCTGTACGCAGAACATATCATACGGAAAGCAGGATTGGACCAAGACGATGTGACAATTGGAGGGAGAAATATCAATAATTTAAGATATGCAGACGATACCATACTCTTAGCAGAAACCAGTAATGATTTGAAACAAATGCTGATGAAAGTTAAAGAGGAAAGCACAAAAGCAGGACTACAGCTCAATGTCAAAAAGACGAAAGTAATGACAACAGAAGATTTATGTAACTTTAAAGTTGACAATGAGGACATTGAACTTGTCAAGGATTATCAATACCTCGGCACAGTCATCAACCAAAATGGAGACAATAGTCAAGAAATCAGAAGAAGGCTAGGACTGGGGAGGGCAGCTATGAGAGAACTAGAAAGGGTCCTCAAATGCAAAGAAGTATCACTGAACACCAAAGTCAGGATCATTCAGACCATGGTATTCCCAATCTCTATGTATGGATGTGAAAGTTGGACAGTAAAAAAGCGGATAAAAGAAAAATCATCTCATTTGAAATGAGGTGTTCGAGGAGAGCTTTGTGCATACCATGGACTGCAAAAAAGACAAATATTTGGGTGTTAGAACCAATAAAACCAGAACTGTCACTAGAAGCTAAAATGATGAAACTGAGGTTCTCATACTTTGGACACATCATGAGAAGACCTAATTCACTAGAAAAGATAATAATGCTGGGAAAAACAGAAGGGAGTAGAAAAAGAGGAAGGCCAAACAAGAGATGGATTGATTCCATAAAGGAAGCCACAGACCTGAATTTACAAGATCTGAACAGGGTGGTTCATGACAGATGCTCTTGGAGGTCATTGATTCATAGGGTCTCCATAAGTCATAATCGACTTGAAGGCACATAACAACAACAATATATGACACCTCTAAGAAAAGTGGGTGGCTGGAGATATACTAGCAGTGCACTTTGCAGTTTGCCCAGCGGCCCTAAAAAGTTGTTTTTTTTAAGGGGGGGGGAATAGGATCCATTGCAAAATGACTGGCTCAGCCCAGCTGCTCCCACACCTTCTACACCCCTGGCTGGCTTATATCATGTCAGATCATTGCTCCATCTAGCCTAGTACTGTCTATACTGACTGGCTGTAGCTTTCCAGGATTTCAGACAGCTTTTCCCAACCCGGCCTGGAGATGCTGGGAACTGAACCTAGAGCCTTTTGCATGCAAACAGACATACAATCTACCACTGAGCTATGTGCTTTTATCACAGCCAAATCTGTTTGGCTATACAGTATTGTGAGCATGGCATCTTGTCCAGTACATGAGTTGGACTGTGTGAAAGCATCCATTCAACTAATTTAGAAAGAAGAAGAAGCAACCACGGGGTAGAGAAGTGACAGAGTGGTGCTGAAGAAACAGCAACCAGGTGTAGGATCCAAGAATCATGCTACTGTGTTTAGATTTGTGCTTAGATTCATGCAAAAATTGTAAGGATATTTTGTAAGGAGACTCAGGGCAGGGGGTCTGAATTTAAACAGGGAAATCCCAAACAAAGAAAATTGTACTCCTTTTTCTTTTAATAGCCATCCCCAAATATTTGCACTACCTGCACTGCTGTAGTAATAACACTGCATTCAGGACAGCCAAAAAAAGCACTTATTCACAAAGCGCATTGTAAAATTTATGAAACTTGCTGCCATGAGATGTAGTGATGGCCACAAAGGATGAGACAGCTTTTTAAAAGGGAATGGAAACATTTATACGTCTATCTATAAGCATGAATGAGCCTTATCAGCTAAATGGAATCTCCAGTTTCAGAGGGAATATTCCTCTGACTATCAGTTGAAGAGAGAAGAGCAGTGGAGGGCTCTTATTGTCCATACCCTGCTGTGGTCTTCCCAGAAACGGCCTAGCCATTGTTGGAAACAGGATACTGGACCACATTGGGACATATGTCCTATTCCAAGGCCTTATTCCCTTATCCAGCATACCTCGTGACTAGGCTTTTTAGCAATATGTATTTTATTTATTTAAGAACATATTTAGGAAGTATCACATGGGAGGAGAAGGTATTACTATTTCAGATTTCATCTCTGATTCTTCAGGCATGGAGACATTCATGACAGCAGGGGTTTTTTTACCTTTCTAAATTGATTTAATTTAATTAATTAAAGTACAATTAAGGCCTGGAGGGCATGAAGGGAGTTAAGGAAATAAATGAGTAGATCAGCTGCAAGTAGAAAGAGGTCTGGATGCCAGGGCTACCCAATGAGACCTGGTATGCAAGTTTCTCAGAAGACAGGTTAATCCAGTTTGGTAGACCTGTTGCCCAAACTTCACCACATCTCAGTCACTAGATCTACCAGAAATGTTATACCTATTGTCAGAAACTAGTTATGCTTGTCTATTTATTCATTTATATGCCCTTTCCCTGCCCCCCTAAATTATTGTGGATGCCTATGAATTTTGAATCAATTAAAGGAATCCAGGTTCCACTAATTTAAAGGAAATGGATTCAGGTCTTCAGTTTCCAACATCCAATTGCTTATCCCCAGTTTACACGAGAGCTGAACTTACAACACACTCCTATGCATATGTACATGGAAGTAAGTCCCACCTTATTTAATGAGCCTTACGTTCAGTATATATAGGATTGCAGCCTAATTCACATGGATAATTTTCAAATAATCAATATATTTATTTAGTATATATAGATGCAGCAAGGATTCTAATATTGAAACTGCTACTTCACAAAGAGTGAAGCAACACAAATTTGGGTATCACCAACTTTCTCAACTTTTGTTGGATACAAATCTTCTTCCATGTTATTTTTGCACAATTTCTATCATTCATTTCTTCAATGAATGAATAATGATCGCAGTCTCTGTATTTTAGATTTAGATATGGAAAACTACTGATTAAGTCAGGGGTAGAACTTTCTATATAATTTTAAAGTCTGTTTTCCAGCAGTTGTGGACATTAAAATCTTACATATAGAGTTTTTGTACTAGAAAGAGCAAAGATAACACCAGAAAATGATCCTAAGGACAAAAGTACTGAGAGTCCATATGAACACTCTAATGCTACAACAATAACAACAGTGGACCCACTAATAGTAGTACTCAAATGCATTAGGCTTTTCAAGGTAGGAATTCAAGTTGTACCTAAAGCCCCCACACTTGTGTGTCAGCACTTCACAGAATCATAGAATAGTAGAGTTGGAAGGAGCCTAAAAAGGCCATCAAGTCCAACCCCCTGTTCAGTGCAGGAATCCAACGTAAACCATACCTGGCAGATGGCTCTGTAGCTGCCTCCTGAATGCCTCCAGTGTTGGAGAGCCCACCACCTTGCTAGGTAATTGGTTCCATTTTCGTACTGCTCTAACAATTAGGAAGTTTTTTCCTGATGTTCAGCCAAAATCTGGCTTTCTGTAATTTGAGCCCATTATTCCATGTCCTGTACTCTGGGATGATCAAAAAGAGATCCTGGCCCTCCACTTACCCACTACCTGTTGATGTACTACTCAAACTGGAAAAGAAAAAGAAAGCAATACTCTTCCACCAATGAAATACACAGTGTTTGGAATAACATGAAAAGTATGGGTCTTAACCACTCCCCAACGGTCATTGAGGAAGGGTTGTAGCTTGGTGGCAGAGGCCATGATTTGCATCTCCAGTTAAACGGAGTAGGTAGGGAACAGAAAAGATACAGAAATAGTCTGGGCTGATATAAGGCCTAAATGTGATTTGCTATTGGACGTAGATCCTAGTCTTGCATGCCCCCTTCCTTTCCTCCCTCACTGAGCATAGAAAGTAGCTATTTTAAGGATTTTTTCCCTTTTGTTTTACTGCTATACTTGTATTGTGACACATTTGGTTGTACACTGCCCTGAAACCCTAAACAGAATGTATATAATTGTTTTAAATAAAGGACTGCATGAAGAGCCCTCCACATTGAAACAAGCATGTCATTACAGCCATTACCTTCTGTCTAATGGATTCAAGTCCAGCAGAAGTAGTCATAGGCTGTTTACACAGCAGGACTGTGAACTACACAGGGTTGTGTCCAGTGCTGCACAAGCAGATTTCCACTCACGCAGTGGGACTTCCGCTTCCTCTCTTTCTTCTGAGCACCCCCAAAAACTGCTCTGGAGGGTCCCCAAACCCTCTGCAGCAGATTTTTTGAGCACGTGGGCAAGACCGCAGCCAGGAGGGGGCTAGGGAGGCCCACCTCCCACCCCAATTCTTCCCCTCTCATTTCTTTTAACAAAAAATAAATCATTAAATTTATTAGAGAGAAAAAATCTCCCTTGTTTTTTTGGTAACCCCCCCCCCACGGAACCTTTAGGCTGGCTATGTACCTGCACAGGGGGAGGGCTGCAGAAGAGGAAGAGAAAGTTTCATTGCTTATTTGGAAGCCCATTGTGCAAATGGAACAGCAGTCCTGGATAAAACCCATAGTTCAGACAACAGGCAGAAGTTGTGCAAGCTCTCCTTAAATGTGCTTAGCAGCTTTACCCAAATGTTAGAAGTGGCATTTGGACTGACCACTACCTGGAAAAAAAATCTATATATTATCTTTCTTATCTGTAACGTAAAGATAGTAAAACTATTCTATGTGTTCTCAGTTTTTGTCATCTATGATGACTGAGGTAAAATGCATATTCTCTCAGACTGTCATTTTGAAACTTTATGACTGGGACAGAAAATATGTGTTCTTGATTATAAAGGAAAAAACTTACTAGTTCTTTGCTTAGGTGTGAAACACAATTTATAAGTATACCAGGAAGCAACATAAATATATAATCCTATAGCAGAAATTTAACTTACTCTATGATGACTTCTATGCACACATTTTTTCTTCTGCATCCGGTGTGCTACAAAAATATTTACAGAAACATTTTCCATTAGCAGTGTAGGAACAGAAAGTCATATAGAAATTGACTGCTGAATGATTATAAAAAAAGAGAAACCTTCCACTGCAATTAAGTCTCCATGAGATACAACATACATTTCTAAGCAGGGTTAGAATAGTTGATGATACTTGCATACTATGTTTGAAAAGCTGTAAATGCATAGCTACGTGGCAATCCATTCTAAAATTATCAAAATGCCACAAGACATACTTCATCTGCGGTGTGTTACAGAAATTCAACACAGCAGCTGCTATCCCAAGTTTATTTATGTGTTTGAAACCTCAATGGAAATTTAACTGGACCTGTGCACACTTGACTGGGTGCAGGATTGCAACCATGTCTCCTGCAGAGGTTTATAACCTAGACTTTTAAAAATCCTTTTAAAAATGTATTGTTAGAATCCTGCCAACAAGACTCCCTCCATAAAGCATTCATGGGATATGGCTTTTATATGGAAACCAGCTAGTATCAAATACCAAAGAGCAATCCTGCTAGAACTGCAAGCTTAAGAGTAATAGTTTCTCAAAGAAGGCATATACTCCAGTTGCCAGAGCAAACACACTTTACAAATCACATTATTTAGAGCCCCAGCCCCATATACACACACAGAGAGAGATACCATGTGGCACTCAGCTTGGTTTATGTATTTAAAACTTAACCAACCAACAAAAATAATTTGGTGGCAGACTTTGCAAATCTTCAATCTACTATCAGCATTCACCAAGCTTCCTTGCCTTTCATCACATTCCTTATCAAGAAACAAAAGTGAAAGTGTTTTTTTAACAACACCTTCACAAATACTGTCTTTTTGTATGCCCACTTTTTTTAAAGAACATTGGGTGGCACACAATGTCTCTGCTCTGTGAATGGAAGAAGTTTCTATTGACAAAAATAGATACTTCCATGCACTCTCTTTCCATTCAGGGAGTGAAAACACTACCTTCTCTTTATCCTTTTTTTTTTTTTTTCAATAATTTTTATTCAGATTTTCATAAAACATACAAGACGAAATCATAAAACATTCAAAGACAAAAAACAAAATCAAAAATAGTTAAACAAAAAAAAAAAAGAAAAAAAAACAAAAATAAAAAATAAAGAGTAAAATATTGACTTCCCATTTGTCAAAGATCAAATCAGTTATAAGTCTATAATATATAACAATCCTGTCTCTTAAGTCATATTATAAAATCACTTTCCTCCAGTAGTTATCTTACTTAATCATCAAATCTCATAAACATTACTTTATTCTTTCCACAAAAAGTCAAAGAGAGGTTTCAATTCTTTAAGAAATATATCTATCAATTTTTTTTTCCAGATAAGCATATCGATTAATCCATCTCATTACTAATTATGATAATCTTATTGTCATAACCATAGTCAAAATAAACATTTCAATTAATCCATCACATCAGAATCTGTTAGGTTCAGTAATTTCAGTAGCCATTATTCTATTATCCCTATTAGTTCCATTTTCCATCTTCCATCTTCAGTAGTCTTGTTAAGTCCAGTAATTTCAGTATCCAATCTTCCATTATCAGTATTCCATAATAATCTTGCTGTCAAAGCCATAGTCATATAGTAAGAGTCTGATGGGAATTACCTCTATCCCAAATATTTTCTTGCCATCCATTCTGAATAGGTTGCTGAAATACTGCTGTAAAATCATATCTCTGTTCTTTTTTTCAAAATACACTGGGTCATCTCTTGAAAGTTTTTCCATTGTCACATGGCTGCAGTTAATTCCATAGATTTTCTCTATATTGGGCTCCATCACATCATTCCAGTCCAGAAGATTATCCATGCCATTGATAACTTTATCTCTAGAATCTTCATTAATTTCTTCAGAGATAACATTGAGTTCCAAACAATAGATTTTATTTCTAAAGTCCATAGACTCCAAATCTTGTTCCTGTTCCACGTTTGTTCCAATCTCCGGGATCTCCTCTCTCACAGGGACCCCTGTTCCAGTCTCCAGGGTCTCCTCTCTCACAGGGACCCCTGTTCCAGTCTCCAGGGTCTCCTCTCTCACAAGGACCCCTATGTCTTTAATCTCCTGTGTCTCCAAACAATAGATTTTGTTTCTAAAGTCCATAGACTCCAAATCTTTTTCCTGTTCCACGTTTGTTCCAATCTCCGGGGTCTCCTCTCTCACAGGGACCCCTTCCAGGGTCACCTCTCTCACAGGGACCCCTATATCTTTAATCTCCTGCTTCATTTTACTCAATTCAATTTTCAGCTCCTTACAACCCTGTCGCAGGTTTTGTTTCGTTATCTCAATCTCATCCATTATTTTCTGAAACATAGTTATTTCCAGATTCTCAGCCACTTTCTTAATTGCCATTTTAAAAGAAAAATATAGGAAAACCACTTCTTATTTCAGCAACAATTGGGTTAATACTCCAAACTTGGTGACATCACAGTATAAACAGAGCAGACAGCCTTATCTCTCCATGCTTAAGTAAACAAAATGCAGTTCCCAGGATCGAAACAATTAATGGCGGTCGTCAGGAAACAGATTCGTCAAAATAAAATAGACCAAAAAGAGAGTAGTCTCAGACAATATAATATTCTTCAAAATAAAAATCTGGAATAGAAATCCCTCTTCTGTGTATATCTTTAGAATGCAAATCCAGGACAGCTTTTTGCAACAAAAACAGAGATAAGCTATTAATTAGTGAGTAGCAGAGAGAAGTTATGGCTCCCCAGTGAGATGTCAAAAACCGATCAATCTGGCAAATCTCTTTTAAACAGCAACAATTTAAGTCAAGTAAAAGAAAAATATAGAAAGAAGGGTGCTTGCCTGTTAGTGCGTTCTCTCTTAGAAGATAAGATGAACGTTCGCTTTATCAGATAGAGCTTGTTGTTGAAAATCCGTCCCACCTTCATCGGCTGGACCTCGTCCCATAAATTAATGAGATCTGGTCGTCCCAACAAAAATAGGCTTTGAGGTTAATCTCTTCGTTTCTCCCTACCCGGGAGAAGTTTAATCAGTCAAAAAAAAAAAAAATCTGACTGATATATCTGAATAAGCTTCTTTTGAGGCAGGAGCCCGTCTCAAAAGCAGGCACAGGCTAAGTCACCCTTCCCGGAAGTCTACCTTCTCTTTATCCTGACATATATCGGGTCAATTTGAAATCTTCATAGAATAGTAGAGTTGGAAGGGGCCCACAAGGCCATCAAGTCCAACCCCCTGCTCAATGTAGGAATCCAAATCAAACAATTCCCGACAGATGGCTGTTCAGCTGGCTCTTCAATGCCTCCAGTGTCTGAGAGCCCACTACCTCTCTAGGTAATTGGTTCCGTTGTTGTATAGCTCTAGCACAGCCTTTCCCAACTAGTGTGCCTCCAGATGTTGTTGGACCACAACTCTCATCAGCCTCAGCCACCATTGCCAATGGTCAGGAAAGATGGGAGTTGTGGTCCAACAACATCTGGAGGTTGAGTCTAGCAGTTAGGAAGTTTTTCCTGATGTTCAGTCGAAATCTGGCTTCCTCCAACTTGAGCCCATTATTCTGTGTCCTGCACTCTGGGACGATCAAGAGATCCTGGCCCTCCTCTATGTGACAACCTTTCATCTACTTGAAGAGTGCTATCATATCTCCCCTCAGTCTTCTCTTCTCCAGGCTAAACATCCCCAGTTCTTTCAGTCTCTCCTCATAGGGCTTGGTTTCCAGTCCACTGATCATCCTTGTTGCCCCCCTCTGAACCTGTTCTAGCTTGTCTGCATCCTTCTTGAAGTGCAGAGACCAGAACTGGGCGCAATACTCAAGATGAGGCCTAACCAGTGCTGAATAGAGGGGAACTAATACTTCATGCGATTTGGAAACTATACTTCTGTTAATGCAGCCTAATATAGCATTTGCCTTTTTTGCAGCCACATCACACTGTTGGCTCATATTCAGCTTGTGATCGACAATTCCAAGATCCTTCTCACATGTCGGATGGCTGAGCCAAGTATCCCCCATCTTATAACTGTGCATTTCGTTTCTTTTTCTTAAGTGTAGAACTTTGCATTTATCCCTGCTGAATTTCATTCTGTTGTTTTCAGCGCAATGCTCCAGCCTATCAAGGTCCCTCTGAATTTTCTTTCTCTCTTCCACGGTATTAGCTGTGCCCCCAATTTTGTATCATCTGCAAATTTGATAAGCATGCTCTGTACCTCCTCATCCAAGTCGTTAATAAAAATGTTGAAGAGCACTGGGCCCAGGACCGAGCCCTGTGGTACCCCACTCGTTACTTCCACCCAGTTTTGAGAAGGAACCATTGATAAACACTATTTGAGTATAATTCTGGAGCCAACTGTGGATCCACATGATAGTTGTTCCATCCAGCCCACATTTGGCTAGCTTGCTAATCAGAATATCATGGGGCACTTTGTCAAAAGCTTTGCTGAAGTCGAGATATATTATGCCACAGCATTCCCAGTCTACAAGGAAGGTTACCTGATCAAAAAATGAGGTAAGATTAGTTTGGCAGGATTTGTTCTTCATAAATCCGTGTTGGCTCCTAGTAATCATTGCATTGTTTTGAAGGTGCTTACAGATTGACTGCTTTATCATCTGCTCCAGAGTTTTTCCAGGGATTGATGTTAGGCTGACTGGTCTGTAGTTCCCCAGTTCCTTCTTTTTGTCCTTTTTAAAGATGGAGACAACATTAGCTCTCCTCCAGTCATCCGGCACTTCACCAGTTCTCCATGATTTTGCAAAGATAATAGACAGCAGTTCTGAGAGTTCTTCAGCCGGTTCTTTCAGTACTCTAGGACGCAGTTTATTGGGCCCTGCCAATTTGAACTCGTTCAAAGTGATTAGGTATACCTTGACCGTTTGTCTTTCAATCTCAAGCTCCAATTCTGCCCCTTCTACTTCATGTTTCCCGGGAGGGTCATAGACCCTTTTTTGGGAGAAGACTGAGCCAAAGTAGGAATTGAGCACTTCTGCCTTTTCTTCCATACTGTCACACCGAAGTCACTCGATGACACTATATGGTCCTGCATGGGGTTCACTTAAATGGACACCTTCATGTGTGCAAAAAGGAATAGATTCCTGTGAAGTTCCCTGAAGTGAACAACTTAAAACACAGAGCATGCATACAGCTCCTATATGTGAATGGAATTCCTGATTACAGCAGCAGAACTGTCACCATTTCATTTTACTTTAACACATTAAGAATTTGTTCACTGATGAAAGGATATTTAGAACAAGTCAGAATTTTTACTTGGGCAGAAATATATAGATAGACAGAGCAGATGTGTGTCATCAAAAATCTATTAACTATTTACAGAAATTTCTTGCAGACATTGCTCAAATGAAATACTAATTTAAAATGTCAAGAACCTTCCCACCCAAACATATAGAGAAAAGCACCCACATGTGCTATACAGCTGTTTTACTTTGAAATGGGGAAACCCAGTGTTGCACCTCTTAGGAGGTGAAAAAAGAAAAAAAGTTAAGATTCTCCCATAACTCAACTAAAACTGACATGTGGCATGACATTTGATGCATGTGCTTTCAATATACGCTTTACAAGTGGACTGTAAATGCTTTCTTTCTAGAGATGATGCAAACTGCAGGTACAAAAATGGAAATACTAACCTGTGTTCTAGTTTCAGTCTTGAAAGTTGCAACCACATGTTTCAAAATGATTCAAAAACTCCTTTCCTTTGACACTTTAAAGCACTGTGTTTGATTCTGCTTGCACAAAGACAGTGTTTTCAAGTTTGCAAAAAAGGACATTTATGCAAGATTTTAAATCAATACATATTTTAACCATTTAAGTAGGCTAAACTACAGAGTAGGAAAAAAACACTGTATTTTGCTTTCATCTTTAAGGTAGCAGGCATTCAGCCCATTGCCTTGTTAATAGCAAAGAGATATTATGTGTTTAACAAATGTCATCTACATTTTCACTTTATTAACTTTAAAATCTTATTTCTACTAAATCCAGAGCATGTATCCTAAGTTGCTCTTCTATTCATAACAGAGTGGGGGCAATTTCTGACAACGTATGGCTTTATTGGCAACCCACCCACATCATATATCACACTATTCCTAAGTGTCCTCCAAGCCCAGGATCAGATTTCAAGGTGGGTACAGGGGGCTATGGAAAGTTGGGAGAGCAAAGAAGGCCATGTTCTGTGAGCTTTAACTCTGCTCCATTCATAGAAATAAAGTTAGGATCTAGGTCCATGTGCTTTTAAATATACATATAAAGTTCAGTTACATTTATTGTTTCAGAATTCTGCCAGATAGACAGACAAACATGCATACGTATGAATAGCATTCACTAGATTAATGCTAGCCACTTGTACTGCTCTGTACAAGCAATGTAACTGTTCAGAGCAACTGCTCCTCACAGCGTCCTTATGAATCAGGAGCATGTAGTGACTGTTGTTAGAGACATGATTCTATAACATTTTGCGCATGTGGTCAAACACTTAAGCCAGGCAGCAGCAGAATCTACTATAGAACAATGGAATGCCATGACTACCACATTTGTGGGCTCTCATTTATACATATAAAAAGAAGCAAGATGTCTCTTTTTTAAAGGTTGCTCTGAATTTAAGTACATGGTCATTAATTGTAGGTTATGGATTAAAAGTTCAATTTCTTGTGCCTATATTAGCACATAAGCATTTGGTGCCTAAGCGACAGCTATAGGGATTTTTCAGCGATAATCACACATGGGCTTTTGCTACAGCTGGGAGGACTGTAATAAAATCAACCTGAGATGCAGGTGTACCTGCTTCAAGCAGTATCCAGCATAAACACTTCAGAAATATAAATTTAAAACATTCTGAACAACATACAAATACAAAAGATAACCTGAATATATTATTTAGAACATTCACTAACATAGAACTACTGCCCAACAAGATAACATCATGCATATTTTCTAGTTATAGAAAAAGACATAAGAGCCCCGACAATGATCCTACTTGAAGAATCTCCACAAAAATAATTCAGCTCTAGGGACAAGGGTGAAACACTCCCCCTGCCCACCCACCCCCAAAATTAATGTTTAAACTGAGTTGTTGGCGCTTTTTTTGTTGGTTGATTGAGGGAATTGCAACAGTTCTCTGAGGAGTTCTCTACCTGTGTGAGTTCTGCAAGACCTGCTCCCTGCATTTCTGGCTAATTTCCACCTGGCCTGGAAGGGTGGGGCCCTGTCTCTCTCCAGCTGCAAAAGCAGCAACTGCTGAAGGGGCCAGAGACCATCTACCTGTGTGAGTTTCTGCAAGACCTGCTCCCTGCATTTCTGGCTAATTTCCACCTGGCCTGGAAGGGTGGGGCCCTGTTCCTCTCCAGCTACAAAAGCAGCAACTGCTGAAGGGGCCAGACACCATCTACCTGTGTGAGTTTCTGCAAGACCTGCTCCCTGCATTTCTGGCTAATTTCCATCTGGCCTGGAAGGGTGGGGCCCTGTCTCTCTCCAGCTACAAAAGCAGCAACTGCTGAAGGGGCCAGAGACCATCTACCTGTGTGAGTTTCTGCAAGACCTGCTCCCTGCATTTCTGGCTAATTTCCACCTGGCCTGGAAGGGTGGGGCCCTGTTCCTCTCCAGCTACAAAAGCAGCAACTGCTGAAGGGGCCAGAGAGCATCTACCTGTGTGAGTTTCTGCAAGACCTGCTCCCTGCATTTCTGGCTAATTTCCATCTGGCCTGGAAGGGTGGGGCCCTGTCTCTCTCCAGCTACAAAAGCAGCAACTGCTGAAGGGGCCAGAGACCATCTACCTGTGTGAGTTTCTGCAAGACCTGCTCCCTGCATTTCTGGCTAATTTCCACCTGGCCTGGAAGGGTGGGGCCCTGTCTCTCTCCAGCTACAAAAACAGCAACTGCTGAAGGGGCCAGAGACCGTGTGTGTGTGTATGTGCGCGTGAACCTGCTGCTCGGGATGTCTATAGACTACTGGGGTTAGTTGTTTTTTAGTTGTTTTTGGGGTCAAGATTTAATTTTGGAGATTCATTTTTGCTGTTATTTGGACTACAGCATATTTTTGTTAGACACTGTTGTGAAGTGTGTGGGGATTGCTTAATTGTATATTTATTGAGATGTTTTCATTAGTTTGTTGTTTATTATTATTGTTTGGCTACTTATATACTGTGTATATTTATATTTCTTTGTTGTATTATTTCTCTGTTGTACACCGCCCAGAGAGCTATGCTAGTCGGGCGGTATAGAAATTTAACAAATAAAATAAATAAATAAATAAGAAAGCCTGGGTGCGAGTCCAGAGTCTGTTAGTTCAAATCCCTGCTTGTGTCTCCTGAGTGTAAAGGGCCAGCTAAAGATCACCCCCACAGTGAGTGGCTCAGGGGTTACGTGCCCTGCCACCTGTGCAGCCGTGGGCAAGCTGCATAGTCCCAAGGAGCCCAGTTGCCCCCCAGCTGGCAGTTGCGGACAAGGAAGGGCCTGGCCTGTGCAGCTGTGGCAAGCTGAGCAGGCCCTAGCCAGCTGGGGAGGACTAGCCTCAGAGGGAGGCAATGGTAAATACAGCTTACCATGAAAACCCTATTCATAGGGTAGCCATAAGTCGGGATCGCCTTGAAGGCAGTCAAAAAAACTAGGCTTGATTGTTTATTTTAAGAACATTTTCATCCACTTCTGGTTCTACAACATCCAACACTGCTAACAAAGGAAATATCAACTTCATATTATTTTTAACCCACAAGTACAATAAAACTGTTATAAAAAAATAACACAGCAGACAAATATCAAATTAACAATCAGCAGAACAAATCAGTGAGAAAAAAACAGCAGAACTACAGACAGACAACAGATACACATGTCAAAAGGTGACTCCCTCTACCTCATCCCACATGCCCCACAAAATAATAATGGTTGTAATCAACGTAACACGTAAGCAGTTCCATCAGCGCAAGGATTTCTGCTTGTGCAACTGAACTTTCCCACCCCCTCTTCCCCCTACTCACTCCCTAAATCTGTCCTAGGGGTTCCTGAAGCCTCCGGAGCAGATTTGGGGAGGGAGTGCCAGGAAAGGAGGGGGAAAGTCCTATTCTAGCCCTAATCCTTGCGCTGAGGGAATGAGTTAGCAAAATACTACTCTAAGTTTTCCCACAGTGCTGGGAGCCCAGGACTAAGGGGGGCAGGCAAGCATTTCAGTGAACAAAGTTCCAGCATCTGAGTGCAATGAACAAGAAGGTCCTGACCCATCTGAGCACCTGCCTAAACTCAAAAGGTGGAGGAACACAGAGCATGGTCTCAGCTGAACACCCTAGAGAGGAGGTAGGTCCATAGGAGTGGGACATTCATAGAGTATTTATTTATTATTTCAATTTTTGGCCAGTAAGTCAACATATCACATCCACTGAGCATCCTCAGTTGTCATTGGGCTGCTTTGGGGAAGTTTAACCCGTTAGGGATTTTCCCCCATCAATATATATTGTACTTCTGCAAAACATTTTGTTTCCTCCAATCCTGATGATATCTCCCTCTTGTGCATGGACAATGATATTTTGGCTTCATAAAAATCCTGTTCTCACAGCGGCCAATCAGATGCCTATGGGAAACCCACAAGAAGGACCTGAGTGCAACAGCACTCTCCCCACTTGTAATTCCCACTAACTGGCATTCTCCAACACTGAAGGTAGAGCACAGCCTTCATGGCTAGTAGCCATTGATAAGGAGTACTACTCGGAGAACTAAGTTTGCTACTAAAGACCAGTTGGCAAAAGTGCAAATGAACATGAAGGTGTCTTGATACCTAGTTTCTCTTCCTCTGTCTTCCTTTTCTGCCCCTCCATTCCATTCCTCCTCCTACTTGGCTTTCAGATCCTCCCCAACAGTCAGTATTTTGTGGCCATGACCATGTTCAGTCCTCTTTGATCCTTGTTTTTTCCCCCTAAAGATTTTCTTGTACTTCTGCAAGCAGTTACCATTTCATAGCCTACGTGACACCTTTCCAAGAACTTAGAATATAGAATCATGATATTCTTCCATTTCTCCTGACTGTTTCAAACTATAAAATCCAAAAATGAAATATGGCACCTTTCATATATAATCTTGAACATAAGATTTTTTTTTCTGCAAACTATTAGTCATATTAGTATTCATACATTTATCTACTAGCACAATTTCTTTCACCAGTTTTTGTGCCATGCAACTTAATATTTATGAATACTATCAAGGAATGTAACTTAGTATCTATGACTTATCCACCATCAGGATCTCTCAATCATGTCAAGAACATTGCTTAAATGCCATATTAAAACCCAGTTAAACTCCAAGCTGGCTGTATTTTCTGAATCCGGTTACTGAAATGCAAACATATAGGTAAATAACAAACACTTGCACTTTTTTCTCAAGCTTTACTTTGAAAAATGGTCCCCTCACACACACATCCATACACAACCAAATACATAAATAAACTGTGTAAAACTCTAAATTTTAAAAGTGGCTGAAAATTAGGCACAAGAGGAATGCTAAGGGAAATTTTAAAAGGAATACCATACATATATTAGAGGTACTGTGCACTGGCAGTGTTCTTTCACCAAATTTTGGAAGTGCTTTTTCCATTTGGAGAAGCTCAAGAACACCACCCTTAGGAGATCTGGGGATGGGAAATGCAGCTTGGACTGAGGGTGGAGAAACCAAGGTGTTTGAAGAACATGGATTGTGTTCCAGAGAAAACGATTACTTGAACATTACTCATTTACAATATAGCAATTCCCGGACTGTATTTAGTCTATTAAAATATTCAATAGCTATTTACAACAATCTGGAATCACGTTTTCATCATTAAAAACAGCAGAGCTTCATTTATTTATTAAGCTCCATTGCTGACTGATAGCTCTTTCTTCATTTCCAAAACTCAGAAGCTTATCCATTGTTCAAGAAACTGACATTGCCAGCAAAGGCTATGGCTTTCTCATATGTGAGTTCTGAACATGTGCCTCTGCCTCACAGCCAGAAGCAGAAATGGTAACTCAGCATGCACAAGCAAATCACTTTTTGCCAGGGCATTCTTGCAGAATCTTCTATAATGTATTGTACCAGTGCTGAACCGTACTGGTGGTTACTTCTAGTAACAGTGCTACAAGAAAGTAATGATGCAGTCAGAATTATGCAGTGCAATATACTGTGGGCTCCTTTGGGAGGAAGGACAGAATCCTCAAAATTACCCCCTCTAGGTCCTACATGTTTCTGTCCAAGCATATCCATGAGAATGTGTTACTAAAGGGAATGCCCAAGTATTATGCACATTTTCCTAGGAACAATCCTGTTGATCAGTCATATGTATCAAGGCCAATTCTGGCATTCTCTCTTTGAGCAACACAGGGAGAAAAGAAAACAGGTTGTCTCTCCCCACACACACTATCATCCCCTAGCACACCTCCATAGAAATTGATGGGTGCCATTCATTCCCTAGGGCAGGTGTGGGAAACCTTTGGCTTTCCAGATGTTGCTGAGCTATAGTTCACATCATCCCTGGCCATTGGCCATGCTTGCAGTGGCTGATGGGAGTTGCAGTTCAGCAACATCTTGAGCACCAAAGGTTCCCCACATTTGTCCTAGGGTAATAATCTTCATCTGGTGCTGGGGTTAATCTGGCACCCTCAGACATCCCCCATGACGAAAACTGGAACCCACCATAGTGGGTCAGTATGAACCATTTCAGGCAGTAACATGTCCCTCCCTAGGCATTGTGCTTCTGTTTCATTAACAGATGGCCGATTAGATAACAACTCAAGAGTTGTCCTATTTACTACGTCATGTATCATGATGACGGAAACCTATGGCTCTTCAGATATTGTTGGACTACAACTCCCATAATCCCTGTCTATGGAGGGCCATCCAAACAAGAGATGGATTGATTCCATAAAGGAAGCCACAGACCTGAACTTACAAGATCTGAACAGGGTGGTTCATGACAGATGCTCTTGGAGGTCACTCATTCATAGGGTCGCCATAAGTCGTAATCGACTTGAAGGCACATAACAACAACAATGGAGGGCCACATATTTCCATTCCTAATCTACCACAACAGGCAATGCTTTGGCTTCTTGAAAAGAGTAACATTAACATATTCTCAAAATATCATTCATAGTCTCAAAATGTGAAATTATTTTCAACGTTGGAATTTAGCACTCTATAACTGGTTTCATTTACTTAAGTCCATGTGCTACAAATCCCAAATAAGCAATATAGTTATTCTAAATATTAATTGGTAGTGTCAACATGATAAACAGACATATTTGTAGAATGATTGGGTATAAACTAATTGACGTTCTTATACTAATGGAACAGTGAAGCAATTGTCCCTCCCTGCCCAAAAAAAGCAGCTACAGAGAGTTTGAAGATCTTCCAAGACAGGATGGAAGTTGGTGTGAATAGCTACAGGAGGAAGGATGAATCTGCAAAAATAACTTCCTCTTCTCTTCCATTACTTATTAGATTTATATCATAAGAACATAAGAACATAAGAAGAGCCTGCTGGATCAGGCCAGTGGCCCATCTAGTCCAGCATCCTGTTCTCACAGTGGCCAACCAGGTGCCTGGGGGAAGCCCGCAAGCAGGACCCGAGTGCAAGAACACTCTCCCCTCCTGAGGCTTCCGGCAACTGGTTTTCAGAAGCATGCTGCCTCTGACTAGGGTGGCACAGCACAGCCATCATGGCTAGTAGCCATTGATAGCCCTGTCCTCCATGAATTTGTCTAATCTTCTTTTAAAGCCATCCAAGCTGGTGGCCATTACTGCATCTTGTGGGAGCAAATTCCATAGTTTAACTATGCGCTGAGTAAAGAAGTATTTCCTTTTGTCTGTCCTGAATCTTCCAACATTCAGCTTCTTTGAATGTCCACAAGTTCTAGTATTATGAGAGAGGGAGAAGAACTTTTCTCTATCCACTTTCTCAATGCCATGCATAATTTTATACACTTCTATCATGTCTCCTCTGACCCGCCTTTTCTCTAAACTAAAAAGCCCCAAATGCTGCAACCTTTCCTCGTAAGGGAGTCGCTCCATCCCCTTGATCATTCTGGTTGCCCTCTTCTGAACCTTTTCCAACTCTAGAATATCCTTTTTGAGATGAGGCGACCAGAACTGTACACAGTATTCCAAATGCGGCCGCACCATAGTTTTATACAACGGCATGATGATATCGGCTGTTTTATTTTCAATAACTTTCCTAATGATCCCTAGCATGGAATTTGCCTTTTTTACAGCTGCCGCACACTGGGTCGACATTTTCATCGTGCTGTCCACTACAACCCCGAGGTCTCTCTCCTGGTCGGTCACCGCCAGTTCAGACCCCATGAGCGTATATGTGAAATTCAGATTTTTTGCTCCAATATGCATAATTTTACACTTGTTTATATTGAATTGCATTTGCCATTTTTCTGCCCATTCACTCAGTTTGGAGAGGTCTTTTTGGAGCTCTTCGCAATCCCTTTTTGTTTTAACAACCCTGAACAATTTAGTGTCGTCAGCAAACTTGGCCACTTCACTGCTCACTCCTAATTCTAGGTCATTAATGAACAAGTTGAAAAGTACAGGTCCCAATACCGATCCTTGAGGGACTCCACTTTCTACAGCCCTCCATTGGGAGAACTGTCCGTTGATTCCTACTCTCTGCTTTCTGCTTCTTAACCAATTCCTTATCCACAAGAGGACCTCTCCTCTTATTCCATGACTGCTAAGCTTCCTCAGAAGCCTTTGGTGAGGTACCTTGTCAAACGCTTTTTGAAAGTCTAAGTACACTATGTCCACTGGATCACCTCTATCTATATGCTTGTTGACACTCTCAAAGAATTCTAATAGGTTACTGAGACAGGGCTTTCCCTTGCAGAAGCCATGCTGGCTCTGCTTCAGCAAGGCTTGTTCTTCTATGTGCTTGGTTAATCTAGCTTTAATAATACTTTCTACCAGTTTTCCAGGGACAGAAGTTAAGCTAACTGGCCTGTAATTTCCGGGATCCCCTCTGGATCCCTTTTTGAAGATTGGTGTTACATTTGCCACTTTCCAGTCCTCAGGCACGGAGGAGGACCCGAGGGACAAGTTACATATTTTAGTTAGCAGATCAGCAATTTCACCTTTGAGTTCTTTGAGAACTCTCGGGTGGATGCCATCCGGGCCGGGTGATTTGTCAGTTTTTATATTGTCCATTAAGCTTAGAACTTCCTCTCTCGTTACCACTATTTGTCTTAGTTCCTCAGAATCCCTTCCTGCAAATGTTAGTTCAGGTTCAGGGATCTGCCCTATATCTTCCACTGTGAAGACAGATGCAAAGAATTCATTTAGCTTCTCTGCAATCTCCTTATCGTTCTTTAGTACACCTTTGACTCCCTTATCATCCCAGGGTCCAATTGTCTCCCTAGATGGTCTCCTGCTTTGAATGTATTTAGATTTTTTTGTTGTTGGTTTTTATGTTCTTAGCAATGTGCTCCTCAAATTCTTTTTTAGCATCCCTTATTGTCTTCTTGCATTTCTTTTGCCAGAGTTTGTGTTCTTTTTTATTTTCTTCATTCGGACAAGACTTCCATTTTCTGAAGGAAGACTTTTTGCCTCTAAGAGCTTCCTTGACTTTGCTTGTTAACCATGCTGGCATCTTCTTGGCCCTGGTGGTACCTTTTCTGATCTGTGGTATGCACTCCAGTTGAGCTTCTAATATAGTGTTTTTAAACAACTTCCAAGCATTTTCGAGTGATGTGACCCTCTGGACTTTGTTTTTCAGCTTTCTTTTTACCAATCCCCTCATTTTTGTGAAGTTTCCTCTTTTGAAGTCAAATGTGACCGTGTTGGATTTTCTTGGCAATTGGCCAGTTACATGTATGTTTAATTTAATAGCACTGTGGTCACTGCTCCCAATCGGTTCAATAACACTTACATCTCACACCAGGTCCCGGTCCCCATTGAAGATTAAGTCCAGGGTTGCCGTCCCTCTGGTCGGTTCCATGACCAACTGATCTAGGGAATAGTCATTTAGAATATCTAGAAACTTTGCTTCTTTGTCATGACTGGAACACATATGCAGCCAGTCTATGTCCGGGTAGTTGAAGTCACCCATTACTACCACATTTCCTAGTTTGGATGCTTCCTCAATTTCATATCTCATCTCAAGGTCTCCCTGAGCATTTTGATCAGGGGGACGATAGATCGTTCCCAGTATTAAGTCCCTCCTGGGGCACGGTATCACCACCCACAACGATTCTGTGGAGGAGTCTGCCTCTTTTGGGGTTTCGAGCTTGCTGGATTCAATTCCTTCTTTCACGTATAGAGCGACTCCGCCACCAATACGTCCTTCCCTGTCCTTCCAATATAGTTTATATCCAGGGATAACCGTATCCCACTGGTTTTCTCCATTCCACCAGGTCTTGGTTATGCTCACTATATCAATGCTCTTCTCTAAGACCAAGCACTCCAGTTCTCCCATCTTGGTTCGGAGGCTCCTAGCATTAGCGTACAGGCACTTGTAAGCAGTGTCTCTCTTCAAGTGTCTTTGGCACTTGTGGTTAGGCCTGTGGTAATTTTGCTCTTCTGAATTTATATCCTGTGCCCCTGCTCTCACAATGCCTACTTCTAGGCCTACCCCTTTTAAAATTTCATCATTTCTTTGGTTTTTATCCCAGGGGGGAGGTTTATTCCAAACCGGACCTTTCTCAGCTCCTGTCGGGTTTCCCCCCTCAGTCAGTTTAAAAGCTGCTCTGCTACCTTTTTAATTTTAAGTGCCAGCAGTCTGGTTCCATTCTGGTTCAAGTGGAGCCCGTCCCTTTTGTACAGGCCCGGCTTGTCCCAAAATGTTCCCCAGTGCCTAACAAATCCAAACCCTTCCACCCGACACCATCGTCTCATCCACGCATTGAGACTGCGAAGCTGGGCCTGTCTGGCTGGTCCTGCGCGTGGAACCGGTAGCATCTCAGAGAAAGCCACCTTGGAGGTCCTGGCTTTCAGCATCCTACCTAGCAACCTAAATTTTGCTTCCAGGACCTCACGGCTGCATTTCCCCATGTCGTTGGTGCCAACGTGCACCACGACCACTGACTCCTTCCCAGCACTGTCTACCAAACTATCTAAACGACGGGCGATATCCGCAACCTTCGCACCAGGCAGGCAAAACACCTTGCGGTCTACACGCCCATCACACACCCCACTGTCTATGTTCCTAATGATCGAATCACCCACTACAAGGATCCCTCCACCCCCTGGAGATATATCCTCGGCACGAGAGGATAGCTGCTCATCCCCCAAGGAATGGGTCCCTTCTAAGGGATCATTCCCCTCTTCCTCAGCTGGATGCTCTCCTTCCCCGAGACCATCGTTCTCCATGATAGCAGGAGAGCTATCATCGTTGGAGTGGGACACAGCTATAACGTCCCTGAAGGCCTCCTCCACACACCTCTCTGCCTCTCTCAGCTTTTCCAGGTCCTCCACCTTGGCCTCAAGGAAATGAAGTCGTTCCCGGAGAGCCAGGAGCTCATTGCACCGAGAGCACACCCACGACTTCTGTCCAACAGGCAGATAGTCGTACATGCTGCAGGCAGTGCAAAACACTGGAAAGCCCCCACACCCCTGCTGGCTTCTTACCTGCATAGTTTTGTTTAAGGTTTATTACGTCAATGGGTTGGAGACTGCGGTTTAGTTGAGGTCAGGGAACAGACCCACCCTTTCTCCCAGTAGGAGCCCAGGGTGGCATTAGTGGAGGCATCCACTGGATCAAAAGCCCTTCTGTGAACGAAGCTGATTCCTCATGCTGGCACAAAGGCCCTTTGTCCTAATTGTTGTAAATTATTGCAATTGTGTATTTATTTTTATTTATTTATTAGATTTATATCCCGCCCTTTCTCCCAGTAGGAGCCCAGGCCAGCATTGTTATTATTATTATTTATGCGATTTATTTATCGCCCATCTGGCTGGAGACCCAGCCACTCTGAGCGATGTACAAAGTAAAGGTATATAAACATCACAACATCAAAAACAACAAGCAATAAAACTAAAACAACCAGGTAAAAGCTACTACAGTAAGGTTCAATAAGGCTTCTAGCCCGTATAGTCCAAAAGGTGCGTCATTTGCAAAACCGAAAGCGGCACCTCCTCTCACTCTCAGCATCCAGCGTCCAGCGCAGGTGGAAGTCTCACATCGCATTTCTGATAGCTGGCGTCCAGGTCGGGTCCGAGGGTGACGGCATAAGAAGGGGGGAGGCTGCCCCGTATTTTCCAATGCATTGTAACCTCCAACAAGGGAGAAATTACCGTATAAAAGCCGTTCGTTGTGGAGCTCCCTCGCCCGTAGCTGTTGCTCCTACCGCCATCTCATGCTAATTGTTATTAATATTACTTTAATGTAAGCCACCCTAGGAGTGGAAACACTGAAGGGCACAGTATAAACAATTTCATTAAAGAAATAAAACATTTTTCAGTGAGATAAGGAAAACCTATTGTTGAGCCCCAGCTCTCCCAGGGTGGGGAGCAGGCCGAGCCCCAGCCTCCTCAGATTGAGCAGGGGCAGGAATCAGAGGTAGATGAGACTTTCGCGGACAATGAGGGAGGGGGAGTAGTTGACAGCCTGCCAGTTCCCACAGACAGTTCTCCTGCCAAAGCATGCGCTCCACCTACAGACACCCCAACAGAGCCATTGGGGGATGACCGGGCAGGCTTGCCAGCTCCACCCCCCCAGGATTCCCTGCCTGGCGCTTCAAACGCTTTCCCGCCTCCTGAGGCATCTATCGAGCCTGTACTGTCAGATGAGCCGGTGGAGGCTCACCCCCCCTCACCCCGCACGAGACGTCACGAGAAGGTGGGACTTCGAAGGAGTCAGATATTGCGGGCAAAGGCCTTCCCTACTTAAGGTGGCGCCCCCTTGATCCGGTTGCTGAGTCAACTTTCTTCACATGCTGCAGAGTAAGCCTAGGTAGCTTAGTTAGGGACTGTAGTGAGTTAGCATAGCTAAGTCTATGAAACGCATTGCCTTTGAAGTTACTCTAATAAAACAGGAATTAATTCCAGTCCCGCCTCCATTTCGTGATTCTCACTCTGGGCAGGACAGCTATCTACAATATCTGCCTCTGGCCATGGATTCTCAAATATCTTTTGTTATTTCACTAGATATTTTATTCAAAAAAGCTGACATCATTTAAAAATAAAACTAAAGTAGGATCACTTTTTGAAAGGCTATGGATTACTTTAAATAATGAAGATGGGTTTGGGGGTAATTTACAGTGTCACAAAGTCCACAATAAATAAAGATCTTAAAATAATAAGACTGCTCTAATCAGAGTAGGGTTAACTGCATAAGTAATACGATTGCCAATTTGTTACACCGAATTCTTTAAAAGCCAGAAAGTAACAAGTAACATGTTTTCGTGGAATAACATTTGGACCTAATTTCTAAGTGAAACTTTGACACTTTTAGACAGTGTTCCTAAATACACTCATCAAGGTTTACTTCTGCGTAAATATGTTTAAGACCATGCAGTTACCCAACAGTTGATAACTCAAATTTGAAGAGGTTTGAACAATGGAGCAGCCAAAGAATTCCTTCATCTATTGAGCTACAAAAACAACACAACTTAGTGTTATTGCTAACATTTCAAGCTCATAGTTGGAAACAGTATTATCAGCTATGACAATATGACTCCCTTGCCTTTAAACATATGCACTGTGTTTATTATAAAATACAGAATTTACTTATATGAAAGGTAAATGCAAATTAATGTCCATTACAGAATAAAAAATATCAAGGCCTAAGGGCAGATGATACATAAAATACACTAATTTCAATAAAATGTTCTCCATAGTTCCATTCCTAAAGACACCAAAACTTGGGAATAATGTCCAGACTTTAACTAATCAAACTGACTACTTAGAAAGAAAGAAAGAAATCTACCCTTGCATTCCTTGCCAAGCAAAGGCTGAAATCCTATACATCAGAAATCCTCAACATTTTGGGGCCAAGGTGCACAATCGGAAATTTAAGAAACTGTCATGGACATGACAGAATACCCATTTCACAGAAGAAAAATGGGTGATGCTCAGTCCCCCCTTCTCCAAAAACAAAACAAAAAAGTAGGCAACACCCCTTCAAAAAGACAACCTGCAACTCAACCGCCGCAAAAATTAAAATTGGAAGAGGCCCTAGGTTTCACCATCTTTCTTCACATACTGCTGTAAGAAAGCAGATGTGCCACCACCTTTTATTCCCAGTAGCTCTTTCCCTCCCTTCTAAGGTTTCCCACCTTAGCCAGCTATGAGAAGACTGACAGAAGCAACTCAGGAAGGGGCAAAAATATTCCAAGAAGAAGGATTAAGGGAATCACCCCTTTGCTCCTATGGCCAGCTAATCCAGTTGCAAATTACTGAACTTGTTAGAAAGAGAGGGTTTGTGACCCACAAACATCCTTTATATAAAAGAAAGCAGTACACTCATTATACATTATTCCCACAACTGCTATTATTTCAGTCCTTTTATGGGTTTTCATAACCATAGAGGTTTCAGGAACCACAGAAGTGGGCAAACAAGAACCCCAAGGAAAAATTAATAGCATTGCCACATGCTCAAGCCAATCTTAAGTAAACCGAGTATGCTTTCACCACTTAATCACAAATTTGCAATCAGGTAAAGACAGCTAGTTAAAATTAAACAAGACTACCTAGAAAGGCCATGAGGTTTATTCCTCACTTAATGCAAGATTCCCCCCCTCCATCCTTACCATTATTTCTGTATTCAGATATATCATACCCAAGCAAGGATATATTTGATCCTAGCTGGAAAACAAGCAGGAGAAAGCAGAAAGATGGAATCCACAAGATTCTTGCAGGGTCCTGTCTGCCAAGAAACATCCAGCTGACTATAGACATTCCAAAGCTAAGATGGTATCAATCTGAAAGCATATTTGGTTCTATATGGGACACTTTTTTTAAAAAAAAAAAAGGAAAAAATGGTCCAAATTATTAGAGGGGGTGCTCTACCAAGGGTACTTACCTTCATCTCTGGTGGTCTTGTCCAAGGGTCTGATCGTTTTGGAATGCCATGCACCAGGAATTTGTTCTTATCACGAGGGATGATGTATAATCTACAGTACATCTGAGCTATTTTTGTTGTCTTTATATGAGGGATGTAATACTGACTTGAAATTTAAGAAATAATATCCTTACTGCTGATGGCTGCGCAACAAATTGTGTTGGAAATTGTTGGAGGAACTGGAGAAACAGGCCTGGTATTGGAATGTTTCAGTCATGGGGTGAAAAACCCCATGAACTCCATCTCTTAGAAGGAAAGGAAAAAAGACAAGCCTTTGGTGCTACTTGGTGGACTTTTATTGAATATGCATCTGAACACAATTTATATGAGCAACTTCCAGCAGCTGCCAAAACAATCTGGACAACTTGACTCTCTTTGCTTGGCAGACTTTCTCCTGTGTATAATTCTATTTCTGTAGACTTATGGTTGATGACTCCTCCTTACCCACGGTTTGTTGGATTTTAATATTCTTCTTGATGTTTCTGCTTTGTTTTCCTGCACACATCATCTAGGCCTGAGAAGGAGAACCTGTGACCCTCCAGATGTTGCTGGACAACAGCTTCCATTGTCACTGACTATTGCCCATGCTAGCTGGGGCTGATGGTAGCTGGAGACCAACAACATCTGGAAGGCTACATATTCCCCACCCTGATCTAGAACACAGAGTGGAACACAGTACAAAAAGGGACCCCCCCCCAGAACAGAAATAACTGGTTTAGATCCTTCTTTACAAGGTGATAGCAATTATTTTCCCCTGCTCAGTGACACACATCCTTTTAGAGTAATAATCACTATTACTTAAATCCAAAAAAGCATTGAATGATGAGTGGTCTTTCTTTCACTTAAAAAGGGGAAAAAAAGGAAAGAGAAAAACATTATGCAGGAGAAGACAGCAATATTTATTTTTTATTTTAGAATTTAATTTTTTTTCCCCTTGGCTGGAAAAGACATGGCAAGTGTTCATTTGTATTAAAATAACATATCTAAGAAGAGAAGTTAGAAATCAGCAAGAGAACAAGTTTATAGAGTGCTGGGCTTTATTCCTGAGCTTCTGGAATGACAAGTTGGAGATAACATCTATCCTGATGGTTTATTTACAGTGATTTGATTAGGAGGTTGAATCAGGAGGTTTCTCTGCCCTATCCTACTTTTTTTCCTTTTTTCCATTCTTTCGTTTTTATTTATCTTTTTTATTTTTTTCTCTGTCCTTTCCCTTCTTTTTTCTTTTTATCTTATTGCTCCCTTTTTAATACTCATTTACACATACACTTTTTATTTCTAGAAGTCACATATTGCTCTATTACATGCTAATATATACCCAGTCGATCACTGCGCTCTGCCGGTGAGGGCCTCCTGCAGATACCATCTTATCAGGAGGTCCATTCCCCACAATATAGGAATTGAACCTTTAGTGTTGTGGCACCTCCCCTTTGGAATTCCCTCCCCTTAAATGTTAGACGGGGCCATCTCTGTTATCTTTTTGGTACCTACTGAAGACCTTCCTCTTTCAACAAGCCTTTTAAGTAGAGACCTTATCCCAGTCTACATCTGTGTTGGAATTGCTTTTCCAGATGTTTTTAAAGCTTTTGTAAAAAAAATGTTTTTATAGATGTTTTGTTTTAATATGTTTTTTAAAATGTTTTGTTTTAATATATATTAAAGTCTGTTTCTAAGATGTTTTAGAATGTTTTTAGTGCTTTTGTTTGCTGCCCTGGGCTCCTTCTGGTGGGAAGGGCAAGATATAAATTTAATAAATAAATATAAATAAATAAAATATAGAGTATGGTGCTAGTCTACTTCCTTCCATTTATTTTTGAAATATTATCAAGTGATGAGACCACACTGAACTACTTAAATCATACACTAATATAGAAGCATTCTCTGAAATTTTTTTAAACCCTCATATATAGATTTTTCATAACAAGTACACAAAGCAGTTTAAAATAAAACAATAAGGTGATCCAATAAAAGTTTGCATATGCTAAGCCAAACCATGGTCTAGTGTAGTGGTTTCCAATGTGGGGGAGGAAGTCATCCCAGGGAGGTCGCAAAGAGCCAAGAAAGGAATTATTAATTTTTTAAAAATAACTAATGGCTGGTCTGTGCACCACCAACTTGCAAGCTTTCATTGTATGAGCATGCAGCCGCCTCCCCTTCCTTCCAGCCAGCTCAGTCAGCTTCTACCACACAGCTCAGTGTATTAATGTTGCTGTTTATCAAGGCTTTGAGTGTGTTTTTATACAGTTGTATATATTATAAGTATTTTTTTTATTTTAAAATATGTTGTTGCCCAAATGTTGTTTTAACTGTTAACAAGTTCTTTCCATGGTTTAGGGTTGGCACTGGGGGAAAGCAGGACTCTTGTGTCTTTAACAGCTGTGTGGCAGGCAGAAATTAAATATAAATTAAATTAAGCCTTTTCTAATATGGAATTACAATTGTGGGGAAAGCTTCATCAGTTGGCATTCTGTCTGTTAGACATGTTGTTGTTGTTGTCATATGGAGCGTCCTGAGCCACATGCTGAAGATGAGGCATCATTGTATACAGGTGGAACACTTAAAACCAGAGTCAAAGTGTCATGGCATCAACCAAGGCTCTGTTCACCACTCTGGGTGGTTTACTTTTATCTCCTTCCTTTCATTTCCTTCAAAATTTGTTAAAAGTTGTTTATATTGCTATAACCTGCCCTGGGACTTTCTGGTGAAGGGCAGTTAATAAATATCATCATCATATTTGTTGTTGTGATGAATAAAAAGTGACATTATTTACCACTTCATTATATATTTTTCAATTAATTAGTATGGGGGGGTCGTGAAGATTTTTGAGGTTACAAAGGGGGTCCCAAACTCATAAAGGTTGGCAACCACTGGACTCTAATGCGAACAAGCAAATATGCAGATTCCCGGAGCAAATAGCACAGCCACAGCTCTCCTCCCCAGTTGTGCTGCTGCTGTACTACCCAGGGCTAAGCCATGATTTGCATCTGAACCTTGCCTCACTACAGACAAAACAGGAACTGCTATAACCAATGTTTGTTCTTGGTTTACTATTCATGGTTCATCTGGAGGAGACAAATCCCTGGTTCAGACACAGCGTTTCTTTTTCATTGTTGCTATTAAAAGTGGATATGAACCTAGAGTTACATTTTCCAAACATTCAGACAGTTACTTACGCAAATACGTGAAGAGACATTTTGTAGCGGTGTCAAAATGGGCTAATACTGACATCTCCCATTCTGATCATGGCTTACCCTCAGGTAGCACAGTAGCAGTAGAACCAGGGGAGGAGCACTGTGGCTATGATCTCTGCTCCAGGAATCCACACATACAGTTTAAGCAATGCTTTAGTATTACGTGTGAACTGGGTCCAAATTCCAAGTTTATCGGGGCGGAATCTAGATCTATTTCTTGAATTCATTCATCTACTCAGGCTGTCAGATTAGATTAGATTAGATTAGATTAGTGAAAAAAATTAACACATTGCAAATAATTCCAAAGCAGGAAAGCAGCAGCCGTAGTTTAAGGATACAATAATCCTTAGAATTCCTCCCTGACCCACACTTTTTCCCCCTCACCAACGCAAACAAGACAGCTCACGTAACCCCAATATAAACCAAGGATTAAGAACCTTCAGATATTGTTGGATTCCCAATTCCCAACTGTCATCAGCCCCAGCTAGCATGCCCAATGTTCAGGGATGATAGTTGTGGTCCAACAACATCTGGGGGGGCCACAGGTTCCTTACCCCCAATTTAAAGTAATCCAAAATCTCTGGACCAGGAATGGGTAAATGCTGACAACAGTTTACAGTATGGCAAAACAAAAGTGTGAAGCATTCACTGGAGAGAGAAAAGTAAGAGGTCAAAAAACCAGAATGCTGAAGGGATGAAAATTTATTCTGTGCACCAAGGCACTATAGTAAAAAAAATTCCTTTATAAAAAAGTTCCTTTTGGAAATGCAAGAGCCCAACGCGTTTCAGCTTGTGGATTCAAGCCTTCATCAGGGGAGAAATTCACTCTTCAACAACATGTAGAGACCAACTTTCACTGTTGTTTCCCTTATAACTGTTAGCACCAAGACTGACTGACGTAGTAATTGAAATGTATTAGACTTAAACAGAGATTCGCAAATAGATCTAATCCTCTCAGACCAAGGAATTCTTTTCTCTGCATTTTGGGTAGCCCGAGAGGGGGAGAAATGCATATTGTGATCAGTAGAGAACTTCAATCTTAAAAGGAGCGGGAAATGATCACTTTCAATTCGAGGTTCTATTGTAAAGTCAATGATATATATCCCCTAAAAGCTTGTGGGACACTAAGATGTAATCAATGAGACTAGCTCCATGTGGTGTCAAATAAGTAAAAGAGCCTTTAGAGGAATCTAGATGAGAGCCATTTAAAATTTCCAAAGAGTGATGCTAACTCGATTAGCTGGGGACCCTGTTTATTGGACTTTGTATCTTGCAAGCCTACATACTGGAAAGTATCTTGTATTAGGGGATCATAGTTAGAAGTTAGAGATTTATATGGCCAAATGTTGCCTATTCTGGCATTCAGGTCTCCACATAGGAGAATTCTATCATTTGGGAACTTAGTCTCCAGCTGAGATAGGGATTCCTCCATCCTAGCCCATAAATTAGAGTCATCACCAGGTAGGTTTGTACTGGGAGGGAGATAAGCATTAATGCAGATCAGATATTCTTTCCATGGACCCTTTATCCTAAGCACCAAGATATTATTAGGCATGGATGAAGGGATTAAGTCAATCAATAGGGTCCGAGACAACGATATAAAGGTTGAGAGGCCCCCGCTAGGACGGCCTTTCGCCAAGGATTTTACTGCAGGTGAAAAAAAAGATTGATAGCCTGGCAAGTTCATAGTTGACGAAAGCAACGCCCACGTTTCCTGTAGGCAGACAATTGTAAAAGAAAAGACATCTTAAATCTTCTCTTTCGCTTTTTCTCAACTTTAAGTCACAGCAAACCTACTCGGCCTATAAAATAGCAAAGGCTTCCTATAGATGCCTTTTAAAGGGGAAAAAAGCTGAGTTTGCTGAACGTTCTTGGCTGCGTTTATTTAAAGCAACATTTGGAAACCAGGAACGTCGTTTTTGGCAATTAGTTAAATCTGGGTCCTCTTCTATCAATTATTCCCAGGTTGCGCAGATCCCGCTAGCTGACTGGCATACTCATTTTAAAAAATTATATTTTTCATCCATATCCTCAGAAATTATTCCTAACAATTTGAATAACCTGATTCTGCCATCTTGGCTCCCAGTAACAGTGACAGAAATCAAAACCTTGATTAATTTGCTGAAATTTGGAAAAGCTCCTGGTGAAGACTTCCTCCAGCCAGAAATTTTTAAACATTTCTCCGATTGGTGGGCTCTTCTCCTAGCACGTTTATTTACTAAAATCAATGTTTCAAGGGATATTCCAGAAGGTTGGAGAAATAATATTATCATCCCTATATATAAAAAGGTGATCCATCTGCCCCCTCAAACTATCGACCAATTAGTTTATTGAATGTAGATTCTAAAATATACAGTAAATTTCTCCTTAATAAACTAAATGACGGGGTCGATTTTCATCAAATAATTCATCCCGAACAAATTGGATTCCGAAAAGGGTCTTCACCTACGGACCATTGCCTGACTCTCTACTTTTTAGCGAGACAGAGTATAGTCAGTCCTACAAAACATTTGTACACGGCTTTTGTAGATCTAGCTGCTGCATTTGATTCGGTTGACCGGCCCCTTTTATGGTCTAAGTTGCATGATTTGAACATTGATCCGCGCTTGCTTCACCTTATTAGAGCTCTTCATACCAACACTATTGCTTATGTAAGAGATGGCCGTACAGGAGCTCTATCAGAACCAATTAAGGTGGAGAAGGGAGTCAAACAAGGCTGTCTATTAGCCCCCCTTCTCTTCAATCTGTTTTTGAATAATGTTATTCCTACCCTTTCTGGCCCGCAATTTTATTCACCATCAATCGGCTGTAGAAAAGTATCAATTTTACTTTATGCTGATGATATGGTCCTTCTTTCCCTAGTCCCTCTCGGTCTTCGGAGGCTATTAAGCAGTTTACAATCCTATTGCTCTAAAGAAAGTTTAAAAATTAATTACGACAAAACTAACATATTAGTTTTCGGCAAGAGATATAAAGGACATCGCTGGCAGATGGCAGATAAACAGTTAGCCCAGATTCCTGCATATAAATATCTGGGAATATATTTCTCGGACACTTTGTCATGGAAGACTCATTTACAATATATTAAATGCACAGCTGCTAAAACAATTGGAGCCATTTTAAAATTTTACCGCACCTCCGGAGGTAATCAGATTCTACCAGCCCTAAAAAATTTTAAAGCCAAAGTGGTTCCCCAGATTTTGTTTGGGGCTTCGGTATGGGGTTGGGAAAATAATATCATAAAGTTATTAGAACCTATACAAAATGACTTTCTCAGGCGTATTTTGTTTTTGCCAAAAGGATCAGCAGCAGCTATGTTACGATCAGAGACCGGTCTTCCACCGCTGTCTGCTCGAATACATATTGTTCTTATGAAGTTTCTGAAATCTTTAGAGGCTCCTCAGGATAGTAAATTATTAAAATTATGCACAGACCATCCCCTGGCCACTAAAATGTGGAAGTGCAATTTAGCAGATTTGATCCATAACTATCACATTTCATTTGAGGAATTCAATTCGCTCTCTAATAATAAACGACTCCGAGAAGCAATTGTTCTCCATTCCCTAAAAGTTGATAGATTATCTCTTATTAACTCAAAGGTTGCCCCTTGGTTCTGGAGGTTTAAGTTAGACTCCCAATGTTCACTTTATCTTATATCCCCTCTCCCACTGGCCTTGCAACACGCTTTTACAGCGTTACTTTTTTACTTTGCCAAATGCTGACAGAGAGGGCAGGTTTTCTGAAGTTCCCAAAGACCAAAGGCTATGTATCTGTGGATCCCTTGTGTCGGAAGATCTTCCTCACATACTGTTCTTTTGCCCACTCTATAATAACCCACGATATAGATTCCTCAGGAATTGGATTGATAATAATTGGATGAATACAACTGATAAAATAAAAATTTTAATGTCTGACTTTAACCCTGAGGTAACATATAACGTTTCGCTGTTTTCCATAGCTGCTCGCAACGTAAGAGCCAATTTTAAAAAATTACAAATGCTCAATGCTTTACCATTAGATAGTAACTGAGTCAATTTATACTTATTCTTAATTTTATTCCCGGTGCTCTTATTATTATTGTCTTGATAGTATGGTTTTAAAATTTTGTAATTTGATCGTTTATGCTTTTTGTAATGCTATAGGCCTTCGGCCTCGCAATCCAATAAACTTGAAACTTGAATACTAATTGTACCATTTCTAATCTTATTCTATGAATATGTTAACAGTAGCTTATGGAGATGGGAGATAACTTGATCAGTCCTATTCTGCAGATGGTGTACATGAAGTACACACACTCTCTCTCAAGGCCTTGCCACTCTCTAAGCGCAAAGATAGAATTATAGAATAAAAGAGTTGGAAGGGGCCTATAAAGCCATCGAGTCCAACTCCCTGCTCAATGCAGAAATCCAACTTAAAGCACACCCCACAGGTGGCTGTCCAGCTGCTTCTTGAAGGCCGCCAGTGTTGGATGGCCCACTATTTCCCTAGGTAATTGGTTCCATTGTTGTACAGTAGGGCTCCACTCATACGGTGGGTTACGTTCCAGACCCCCGCCAAAAGTGAAAACCGCCAGATAGTGGGGCTCTAATGTATTATATAATACACACTCAAAAAAAACCACCATGCAATCTAGGCAATATAGCTGTAGCTTGGGGAGCTCCAGCTGCCACGCTCCAGCTGACAGCGATCAAATGGAGCGCAGGGAGCTCTTGCGCTACAGCTGATTGCTGTCAGCTGGAGCACAGCAGCTGGAGCTCCCCAAGCTACAGATGATGGCCCCGCTGGCCCAACCGTATTAGCGGAATGCCAAAAAGTGGGGGCCGAAAAGCGGGGCCCTACTGTACCACTCTAACAGTTACAAAGTTGCTCCTGACGCTCAGTCAAAATCTGAGCCCATTATTCTGTGTCCTGTACTCTGGGATGATCGAGAAGAAATCCTGGCCCTCCTCTATGTGACAACCTTTCAAGTACTTGAAGAGTGTTATATCTCCCCTTAGTCTTTTCTTCTGAAGGCTAAACATGCCCAGTTCTTTTAGTCTCTCCTCATAGGGCTTTGTTTCCAGTCGCCTGATCCTTGTTGCCCTCCTCTGAATCCATTCCAGTTTGTCTGCATCCTTCTTAAAGTGTGGTGTCCAGGACTGGATGCAGTACTCAAGATGAGCCCTAACCAGTGCCAAATAGAGGGGAATACTTCTATGATTTGGAAACTACACTTCTGTTAATGCAGCCTAAAATAGCATTTGCCTTTTTTGCAGCCACATCACACTATTGACTCATATTCGGCTTGTGATCCTTCTCGCATGTAGTATTACTGATCCAAGTATCCCCCATCTTATAACTGTGCATTTGGTTTTGTCTTCCTAGCTGTAAGAATTTGCACTTATTCCTGTTAAATTTTATTGGAGAAGATCAATGAATAGAGAATTTGGGGGCATGGAGTGTATCTGAACAAGGAGAAGACCACTGAAGTGGTAATCCAGCTCTTAACACCAGTAGCCTCTTCTGCAGGTGAAGAAATATTTTTTTCTTCCTTTAGACTAATTCAATCTAAATTAAGAAATAAGCTGGGAACTGAAAAAGCAGGAAAGCTTGTATTTTTTTCAGACAATGAATAAGGAAGACAAAGGTTGAAAAGATGAAGAAGACTAAGAAGACAACGAAGATGACTGAGTTAACCATACATCCAATATTTCAAGTTTCTCATGTTGGTTGAAATTGCCTAAATTTTAATTTTTAAAGAACTTGATATTTATCTAAAAACTGAAATAGTTAACCATTCAAAAATCCATGTGCATGTTTTGTTGGTGTTGGTGTTTGTTGAATAAGAAAACTAACCAGAAGAATAAACAATCTTATTAGTACAATTTAAAAGCCTGTTTGGTGGTGGTGATTCTGGCACATCATGACAAAAATATCATGATTAACTGAAGCTAGTTCATCTCCTGAATGACTTTACAAGTTCATTCTGCTTTACTACTAAAAAAAATGTAAATGTACTGCCTTCAAGTCAATTCCGACTTATGGTTGACACGATCGCTCCCATGCGCCCCCTCCTATGTAGAGCTCATACAGCTCCATGGTATACCATGGAGCTGAGAGTGATGAAGCAAGAGAGGAGGAGGCTTGAGTGCAGATGGAGGCGAACTCCTGATGAATGCAATTATGCTTTGGTAAGTGCCTCTTCTAAGCGGTATATAGTAGCGGTGAGGGCAGCAAAAAAGAGATATTTTGCTGCCACAATTAAGGCATCTCTCTCCTGCCCGGCGGAGCTTTTTAAAATTGTACGAGGGCTTTTACATTCTGGCCCTCGGGATATTATGGATTCATCTGTAGCCCGCTGTGATGAGTTCGCGAGGCACTTCCAGGATAGGATCGCATGAATTCGCCGGGACTTAGACTCCAATGTTATGGCAGTGAGATCTAATGAAGCATCCAGAACACGGTCTTGTCCTTATTTATTGGATGAGTTTCAGTCTGTACAGCTTGAGGATGTTGACAAGATCCTTGGACTGGTGCGGGCGACCACATCTGTGCTGGACCCTTGCCCCTCTTGGCTGGTGAAAGCTGGCAGGACCGGAACCGCCGGCTGGGCCAAGGAGATAATAAACGCCTCTTTGAGAGAGGGAGTGGTCCCTGACTGCCTAAAAGAGGCGATAGTGAGACCGCTCCTGAAGAAACCCTCCTTAGACCCAGATAACCTGAACAACTATAGACCTGTGGCGAATGTTCCATTCTTGGGCAAGGTACTGGAACGGGTGGTTGCCGGCCAGCTCCAGGGGCTCTTGGATGACACTGATTATCTTGATCCATTTCAATCCGGTTTTAGGCTCGGTTTTGGCACTGAAACAGCCTTGGTCACCCTGTATGATGACCTTTGTCGGGAGAGGGACAGGGGGAGTGTGACTCTGTTGATCCTCCTTGATCTCTCAGCTGCTTTTGATACCATCGACCACGGTATCCTTCTGGGAAGACTCACGGAGTTGGGAGTTGGGGGTACTGCTTGGCAGTGGCTCCGCTCCTACTTGGTGGGTCGTCACCAGAAGGTAGTGCTTGGGGAACATTGCTCGATACCCTGGACTCTCCATTGTGGAGTCCCGCAGGGATCGGTACTGTCCCCCATGCTTTTTAACATCTACATGAAGCCGCTGGGTGCGGTCATCAGGAGTTTTGGGCTGCGTTGTCATCAGTACGCTGATGACACACAGCTCTATTTCTCCTTTTCATCCTCTTCAGGTGAGGCTGTTAACGTGCTAAACCGTTGCCTGGCTGCGATAATGGACTGGATGGGAGCTAACAGACTGAAGCTCAATCCAGACAAGACCGAGACACTGTTGGTGAGTGCCTTCTCTGCTCAGATGGTGGATGTTCATCCTGTTGATGGGGTTACACTCCCCTTGAAGGAACAGGTTCGTAGCTTGGGAGTTCTTTTCGATCCTTCCTTGTCTCTTGAGGCCCAGGTGGCCTCGGTGGCACGGAACACTTTTTACCATCTTCGATTGGTAGCCCAGCTACGTCCCTATCTGGACAGTGACGACCTCGCCTCAGTTGTTCATGCTCTGGTAACTTCTAGATTGGACTACTGCAACGTGCTCTACGTTGGGCTGCCCTTGAAGACTGTTCGGAAACTACAGCTAGTCCAGAATGCAGTGGCCAGATTGTTGACGCGGACCAGAAGGTCCGCTCATATAACACCTGTTCTGGCCCGTCTGCACTGGCTTCCTATTTGTTTCCGGGCTAGATTCAAAGTGCTGGTTTTGACCTATAAAGCCCTACACGGCATGGGACCGCAATACCTGGTGGAACGCCTCTCGCAATATGAACCTACCCGTACACTGCGCTCAACATCTAAGGCCCTCCTCCGAGTACCATCCCATCGAGAAGCTCGGAGGGTGGTGACTAGAACTAGGGCCTTTTCAGTGGTGGCCCCCGAACTGTGGAACAGTCTCCCTGATGAGGTTCGCCTGGCGCCGACGCTACTATCTTTTCGGCACCAGGTGAAAACCTTTTTATACTCCCAGGCATTTTAAAGTGTATTTTAACAGCATTTCTGTATTTTGGATGTTGTTTGGTTCTTTTGTTGTTTGTTTGTTTTGTTTCTTGATTTATTGTATTTATTGTATTTATATATTGTGCTGGTTTTTATCTTTTTGTACACCGCCCAGAGAGCCTCCGGGCTTAGGGCGGTATATAAATTAAATTAAATAAATAAATAAATAAATAAATGGTGACCCTAAGAAATAGGGTTTTCATGAGGCTGAGAGGCAGTGACTATCCCAAGGTCACCCAGTGAGCTTCACGGCTATGTGGGGATTCGAACCCTGGTGTCCCAGGTCATAGTCCAACACCTTAACCACTACACCACACTGGCTCTAAAATGACCAAATTATCATCCCATTTTTGATTAAAATTAATATGAAAACAATTCAGAGTGATTGCTTAGTGTTGTGTACTTACCTTCTAATGAAACCTACATCTCTGAACATGTATTAAGATGATATTAAACAATAGTGTCATTCTACTAAAAGTGATGATTAAATAGAATCTTCCTTACTAGTGATTTAAACTGTAATTTAGATAATTAAAATTGAGTCCTTCAGAGAGGCAATTTAAATCATGATTTAAATCAAGTCAACCCTGATGTGAGCACACTCTTAATTTTTAAGATCAGACAGGATTGGTTATATTTTATATCTGCTTCAAATGACATTCAAATAAGCAACCTACACATGCAAAAACAAAACAACCCAGAATGGATTGTACCATATCAGATCCATATCATATTATTGGTACCACATCCTATTACAGTTGTGCATTTCTACTGCTACCATCTTTTGCTGTGGCCTGTGATGACTATTCATCATTAGACAGAGATTCAGTTTAATAACTGATATCAGAATAATTTCTTGCTATTTCTCTCACTAAAACAGGTTGGCTGAATATATAAAACTAGGATGTCAAAGAAAAAGGTTCTATTTCCTGTTGTGTCAGGTTTTTTTCCTAGTGGGGGTTTTCTACACAAAGCAACATTTTAAAAAAGCAATTCCCCAACCTGCAATCTATAGTACAGTTCATTCTACTACCCCAGAATTTCACCACCTCATTCTGCTGAATACACAGACCATGGGGAACCATTAAGGGCTAGTGCATACAAAATGGCCACCAAGTGGAGAACACTTTAAACTACTGCCCATGATGAGGTTATGTTCATGCTGCCATTGATGCTTGCTACACAGACTGGAAGAGTTTCTTTTTGCCAGTTTAAATCTTTGTTTTGGGGTTTGGAAGCAATCACGAGGATACAGCCATGTTGGGGAACAATTTAAAGCAGTGTGTGACACAATAAATGCCTACTCCAGCACCGTTGCTTCATTATTCAGTTAAAGAATTTGAGGTTAGCCATAGTTAATTTAGAAATCCACAAGTGCAAGTATCAGAATCGGTTTTACTGTTTTTTTTAATATGAAGCAAGAAGCGGAAGCAGGATTATAGGGTGTTTAGATTATTCTCTGATCTATCAGAATGAACACTCAGAAGAACAGTGGTTTCCTAAACCTATGAAGAAATAAATAATGAAAATACTTGCTGTACATAAATACAATTTTTACACCCAAACTATTTGATAATGGAATCCTCTGTATGAAGCCAGTATTTCCATAAATTATTATCTAAACAGAGTTCTAGTCAATTCACCAAAATATATTAAAATTACCCCTTTCTTACAAGCGATCCTAGAATCCCCCTTGAGGCTAGGGCTATCAAAAAATATTTAGCTTGTTCCCAAACCAATATTTTTCCTATTCCTTTTATTATGAAATTGTAACACATTTTCAATAACTTTTAGCTTTGCTAAACACAACAGCAAGTAATTTCCCAGAACTCTTGAAAAACCTGACATGTAAAATTATTCTCTAGTCAACTTGTACATTATTAAGCTGAAAGAAGGCATGTAAAATCATTTGATCATTGAAAGCGATGAAAAAACATTAGGGGCTTCAGGACAGATGGACGAACTTCAGGTCATATAAAACATTACCAAAGCTATATTTGAAGAAAGATGTGAAAGTGCCCTGGGTAAGACTACTCTGCGTTGCTAAGAAACACTGAAGATGGATGAAATAACTTGCCTTAGTTAAACAGAGCAAACTCTAGCCATTTCTTGTTTATTTCTGCAATGTTTTCTTGTACTGATTATTCATTTTAACAAGTATACAAAAGATAATCCCTCATTAAACCATTTCAACAGGGATGGGGAGAGGGATGAATACCATGAAAGTGCTTAAAAATAGCTAAGTTAAAGAATCAGCACTCTTCTGGGGGAAGAAACGACGTCCATTTTGTTAAAAGTACAAAAGATACTAGAGTTCACAAAGGATTGTGAAGAAGGATTCTGGTTAACTACTAGAAAACTTCAAATGACACCTAACTTTAGGGGTTACAATACCACTTGTATCAGCTGCCTGCCTAAGACATAAAAACAATTCACACTGTGGGTTCAAATAATATGGCATACAGCTCTTCTTTCCTACGCAAAGATTACTCTGAAACATAAAACTGTTAACATAGGAAGTGGCCTTCAGACAGTTGAAATGGGGCACCCTTTGGAAAGGTTTTTTGTGATTTAAAATCCATCACTGCTGGTTTCATTAACAGAAAATCTAGATTTTAAACTGGTATATCAAGCAAATCGCTACCCTCATCTGAAGCAATCCCAACAGTTCCAATGCCCCTTGACATTTTTTCTTGATGCTGCTGCCAGGGCATGATTCTCCAACATAGCCCAAAAGTAGTAAGAAGAAATAAATGTTCATTTTTTAACTGATGTTCAGGGCCAGCACCAGAGGGCAGCCAGGTCAGGCCCCGGCCAAGGGCCCCTGAAGGGCTCCTCCTTAGGGTGGGTGGGTGGCACACCCTTCCGTGATCCGCAGTGCAGATCGTGGGATGGCGCTCCCAGGCACCCCCCACTGCTGTGCAGGCCTGCGACAGCCACATGCAACATGCTCCGCCTACCTCTCCCTTGACATAAATGCTGGTTGCCAGGGTCTGTTGTGCTGCGGGCACAAGCCTGCCATCAACCAAGATGGCGGCAGAGGCATCAGGCCCTTAGGGAAGCCTCAGCCACCATCTTAGTTAATGGCAGGCTTGTGCCCACAGTGCAACAAACCCCAGCATGCATGGTGCCGGCCCTGGCAACCAGCATTTACGTCAAGGGAGAGGTAGGCACAGCATCTGTGGTACATGCCCTGGTCTCCTCTCACCTAGACTACTGTAATGCGCTCTATGTGAGGTTACCCTTGAAAATGGTCCGGAAGCTGCACCTGGTACAGAATGCGGCAGCTCGCCTGATTAAAGGCAGCCGCCAGCGAGATCACATCACTCCAGTGCTGAAGGAGGTGCACTGGTTACTGGTTTCGGCCCAGTCTATCTGATGGAGCGCCTCCAACATCATCAGGAATGCCACTCAACAAGATCAGCCTCAAAAGGCCTTCTCTCTATCCCACCAATTAAAACAGCTAGACTGGTGAGAACTAGGGAGAGGGCTTTTTCAATTGTGGCCCCCACTTTGTGGAATTCCCTCCCAAATGATCTCCGCCATGCCCCCTCTCTGATGAGCTTCCACCGGGCCTTGAAGACCTGGCTGTTCAGGCAGGGTTTTGGGGTTGGTTAGGTTTTATTATTATTGTTGAGATTTTTAATGTTTTAATGTATTTGTATGTTTTTATTTTGTACGTCGCCCAGAGTGGCTGGACAGCCAGCCAGATGGGCAACTAATAAATTTAATAAATAAATAACTAAATAAGTAAATGTTGCAGGCTGCCGTTGCAGGCCTGCATGGCAGTGGGGGAATCCCTGAGAGCTCCCTCCTGCGATCTGCACCACGGATCACGGAAGGGAGCACTACCCACTCACCCTAAGGAGGGACTTTTCAGGGGCCCTCAGCCAGGGCCCGACCTGGCTGCCCTCTGATTCCAGCCCTGAACATCAGTTAAAAAATGAACATTACAATACGATATTTCCACTGTGTTGCAAAGTTGCTTCAATTTTTCCTTATTTTGGGGGACTGGGCTGCAGGAATGAAGGAAGATGATTTAGAACAACGGGTGCAAGAAGTGAAAATGACTGTGGGATGATCCCTTTCACTGGAAATTATGGACTAAGTGTTGTGAGTCCCATGAAAGGGTTGGGAAGTTATGAGGACAAGGAGAAGGCCCTAGCGACATACATTCAGACAGAGTTGAGCTTGAAGGCTCTCGAGCCACTGACAGTGACAGCTCTACCCCCGTAGATCCTGAGGACCTTGCTGAAGTGGTCTGGGTGCCCTTACCTCAGACACGTAGCCTGCGGCGCCAGCCGCTCAAAGAGTTCCTACTGTCCTATTGAGAAGTACATGCAAGTTCCCGTGACACTTTTCTCAAGCAAGTAGGGAGCCCACCCATCCTTACTTAGGGCTAGTAAGGGGGTGTGTCTAATTGCTGCAACAACATCTTAGTGCAGTGTAGTTGTGCCTAGCTATACCTAGTAAAGATGCTGAATCCTGTGAATATTAGGCAGGCTCCATCTTTATTATCTTTTTGGCGCCTTTTGAAGACTTTCCTCTTTCAACAAGGCTTTTAGGTTGAAAACTATCCCAGTCTGTGTATGTGTTAGAATTGCTTAATATGTTTTTTAATGTTTTTAACCTTTTAAAGTTTTTTTTAAAAAAAATGTTTTTAACGCTGTTTTGTTTTAATGTAGTTTAAGATCTGTTTTTATGTTTTAAAGTGTTTTTAGCACTTTGTTGGCCGCCCTGGGCTCCTGCTGGGAGGAAGGGCAGGATACAAATAAAATAAATAATAAATAAAATAAATAACTTGTAAGCTGATTAATGCAGCGCTCTGAACTGAATTTTTTTTATTAAACCTATTTTTAAAAAGCACACCTTCATGTCCGCATCTGACTTCCACCTAAACGGGCAGGACACTAAGCATGTGAGACAACCTGCATAAAGAAGAAACAGGTCAGGAGACTGCAGTTGTAGGAATGGGGAAGAAATTTGATTCAGTCTGCATTTATAAATGAACCTACCTAATTCGCACTTTCCTGAACAGCATGTGAACCAAAACACAGCCATCCTTCAAAATTCACATTTCTCCAAATTTTGCAATGCAATTCTCCAGCAAAGTAATATGTACAGAAATGTGTATACTAGGGCAAAGTGTGAACAAAAATGCACATATTACCAAAAATGTCATACCAAAATGCATTATACTAGGGAAATTGCTTTGCAAAAATGTGTATAACAGGGGAAATTGCATCCAAAAATGTGTTTTAGGATAAATTCACACTAAAATTCTGGTTAATTTTCATGACAACCTTTTTTTTAAAAAATGCAAACTTTTGTGGAAATATGGAGAACTGGATTTAAATGTGGAAAAATGAGAAAGTGAGAGAAACCTACATTGACAGATTTGCACATTCCTAAATATAAGGCAGTATTTCTTAAACCTGAAAGTGTTTCAGGTGGGCCTCAGTGCCACAGCCTGCCCAGTGTCTCCTCACTTGCCTTCCCCCCCCCAGTTGTATCATAGTCTGTTGGTTTGGAACCAATACCAGCCAACACTCCAGGCAGGCTGAGTAAAGGTGACCAGGAGACAGACAGGGTCAGAGGGAGAGGAAGAAAGGAAGGTTTTCCTCTTCTGGCGGCGAAAGGGCCAGAGGAGATGTTGAAGGAAATCAGAAGTAATGATAAATAAACAGAATAGAAGGAAGGAAGGCAGAATAGAAAGGAAGAATAGAGAGGAAAGCTGTTGTACAAGGAAGAAGTGAATGTAAAAGGACTGAGGAACAGGATGTATAAGTTGAGTGTGAAAGAAAAACAGGAAAAGATAAGAAAAATACTTCTGAGAGGCATGTGGGGGTGGGAAGAGAAAAATATAAAAAAACTTTTTTTGCCACTTAGAGCCTCTGGATCGCCAATTCCCCCTCAAATGGAGGTCACAATACCTCTAGAGCAAATGTTTGTACATAGATTGATGAAGCTGACCTACAGAACTCCTTGCCACAAGGAAAATGCTGCAAGCCAAGAATTTAGCAATTTTCACAGATTGATTTCAATAGAAAATTATGTCAGTAATTGCCAGCTGCTCGGATCAAACTCTGCCTCCATCTGCCATCATTTTGTGACTAGCTCTGACCCTGCAGTCACATTTTGTGACTGCTGGGCTTCAGTAGTTTTCAGCCATCTCAAGTCAGCCTGGGGAGTAGAAAGTTTGAGAAGCCCTGCTCCGAGAACATTTTTAATGCAGCTACTACACTCAGGATAAATATCAATTTTTTTAAAAAAATATATGTGAACCACAAAATTTTGTTTATTTATTTACTATTTCAGTTACATTATGCATCCCTGAAAAATAAGGAACAAAGTATACATGCAATATCTTATTACTGAATCCATGGCTCTTTCTCAAACAGATTGAATTAAAGCTTACAAGCTAGAAAGGCAGGGTAAAAAAATCCTATATAAAAAATAAAAATAAAGCCTGCTTGTACAAACTATAGTTTGCCATGCAATGGAAAACTATGGTTTGCCACTAAATTGGAAAGGAATCAGGTCCCATAATGCAGAAGGGAACATAAGAGTACAAGTCTTTTTCACATGTCATTACAACTGAACTAATGCAATGTGTCATGTATATGATCCTTCTATCTCCTGGAAAATCACAATTTTACTAAAACAGCTACCAGCTCTTGCTACTGCAAAGTTCTGGGTACTTATTTTGCTTAGTGTTCTTGCACGTGTAAAAGAACTAAACAAGAATATTTAATTCCACAATTATTTCACTATCAGCACCAACAGGGCAAGACCTTGGGGCCTGAATACAGGGACCCAAAACCCAGTCCCCGCCTCAAATAATATCCAGACTTTTTCAAAAAGAGATATTGTGATCAGTTGCCACATTCCTTAAAAAAAAAAAAAACACTGGTAGGCAGGTACCCTGCACAGCAAAGCACTTCCATGAGGCTATAGGTACACCCACCATCTGCTTTCCTAACTGCCCCTAGACCCCAGAGACACTCAAGGGCAATGAAGATGGTAGATGTGCCTGGATCCTTAGCAGGAAAATTTAAAGAGAAATGCCTTCCTGCTTCCAGGCACCACCGCAGAGCAACCAAGGAGGAAGTAGAGAAAGTTGTGTGCAAGAAAAGAAAACATAATGGATTGAACCAGAGAAAACAATCATATTAAGGGGAAAGGGGAGAGCCTGCAGAGCCAGGTTCTAGGCAAACCATGCTTAGAAGCAAGTCACAATTCTTTGATAGGGATTCAAAGTCAAAGAACCTCAGCCTTCCTTAAAGGAAGGAGGGATTGGTATGCTGTGACTGGAGCTTTGGTATTAGAGACTAAAAAATGGGATATAATTACTTCACATAAAAAGAGGATCCAAAGAGGTTTGGAGTCACAAGATAAAAGTGCTCTACTGTTATTGCTCTGGAAGTGCAGCCAAAACGGTATGCGGGGAAGGAGAGAACAGGCAGGGTGGCACAGGGGGACCCTAGAAGAAAGCAAACCTGGCAGCATCTCTGTTTGTAATGGGAAAAGCATGTTTTGTATCATTCTCCTTGGTAGTATAAAAGGCTATATTTAGCTGTAAACTGTTTTATCACAGCAACCAATTAGCATGCATTTTTATGAATATATTAATTAGAAAACACAAATTTTGATTTTAATCAAGAAGAGGGACAATTTATTTATTGCCACCTTATGGCCATGTTCTCAGGGCAGCTTATATAAAAGTTTTTAAAATGTTGTCCACTCTAGGCATACTTGACAAATACGTTTGCCCTGAAGAAGGGGTTTACAGCCACAAATGTACTGAAATATTGAATACTTTTGTTCAGTAAATCTGTGATGAAAATGTAGTATGTTTATCAGTCTTAAAACATCTGCACTTGCCTATCTGTCAAACAGCATCAAAGTTTGTGAAACTGTACAGAATGGCATGCCCTATCCTAAGCATTTCCATCCTAGTACAATGGAGATGACCATGCACTCTTTCTAAAATATTGCGTAACTTTAAAAAACTTGACTTCAAGCACTAACTATTTAGGAATCAAGGGCACATGTAAGTTAGCTGGCAAGGTCCCACAATCTCAAAATGACTGAATGATTATATTTCTTCATTGTCCTAAACAATTCCATTAAAAATGTGTCCAGTCCAGTTATGAGAACACCAAACGTTCAAATATTCTCTTAATTTGTAGGTTTTGCTGTTGAACATCTAACACAGCCATCTGTTGTACAAGGAGCCTGTAGATTAAATTCAAAAAGAAAGCTAATAGTTTTATGCAGAAGTGAGACTAATTTTTAAAGCATTGCCAGCAACAACGATCAGGGCCATGTAACCTTACAACTATAAATCATATCCAAAAACAAAAGGAATTTATGACAACAGAAGCATTTTTCCTTTAAGGGGGAGGAGGGAGGTTAAGTGTAAGATCAAGACAGGAAATTGTTCTTGTTAAGCTGAAAGATCATGTAATTGTTTATTTGGGAAAACTCTGATTTACCTTAAAATATGTGCAAGGTTGGAATGAGAAGGTCACTGTGTATTAAATTGCAGTCCAGTAGACAACCAAGGTTACAGGCAAATTTTCTGAAAGTTTATATTAGAAAGACCTCAAGCTTTTGTATTCACAAAATATGGCTTAGATTTTCCCTTGGGGCACCCAACTCCACAGTATATAAACCATACAAAACAAACTCTGGAAACCTGAGAGAGTGTTGAAGGATATTAATTTAGAGATTTTTACATGTTGTTGGGTCAAAACAGCAAACCAAGTTTGCTTTAAATCTTCCTATAAAGCCCTTGGTGGAGACCAAAAAGAGTACTGCACTTGGACCTGGAAAGCTGTGTTGATGGGCCAAGTTCAGGCACTTACTGGGTGGCCTTGAGCAAATCACTGTCTCGCAATCTCCGTTCCCCCAGGAAAAACAAAACAAAGATCGCACTTATACTATTTTTTAGAAAAAGATAAAAGGTGGAGCTCTACAAGCTTTTAACCCTCTGGGAGCAGTTCAATGTCTCCAAATGTCATCAGCGTGTTACCATGAATCCTGAGAAAACAGAGGATTTCAAACTAAAAGATATGCATCTCCTTTTTCCAACTTATAACTTAATACAAAGTTATATATGCATAATGTATATATAATCTTCTTTTTCTCAGGATAGCAGTCAGGAAATGCAATGCTGTAAAATGTGAAGCAATCCGTGTCAGTCTGTTGGATGTTCACACATTTATTTTTATTTTCACATCTCGTCTACAGCAATATGGTTAAGGTGTATATTTAAGACATTTACTTTTAGACATATCTACCAAATCAACACTAAAAGTTCTGTACTTATTGCAGTGAGGTTATATTATAATCAGTACTAACTGGATTCACAGTCTTATTCCAGTTTCTGGAGACCTCCATGTTAAGAGAAACCAGAGAATGAACCATCTTCTCCCATGTTCCCCTATGAACTCCAATGAACATAGCGTGCTTAAACTAGATGCTATCTTAACCCACAGCAAATGGGGGGAGGGAATAAACATCAACTGTCAATTCTCCTTTGCAAACACTCAAGGTTGGTTTCCCCTCACCTAGCTTAGGGCCTGGCTGTGGAGCTGAGCAAGAAAATACATAACAAATCTCCTCTGCAAATGTCCCTGCACCTCTGCATTAACATTATGCCCGGCAACTTCAAGTGTCACTTTTCCAGTCTGCATAACCACTTTAAAATTAGTCATAGGAACCCACTGTGTAACCAATTGTATGCTTCTCTGTATATCATTATCAGTATGAAACAGGATGCTCAAATCAGGTTGCTCATATCAGGACATTACATTCAACTACATATGTAGTATTTTATTTTGGATACATCTGTAAACCAATTGCATTTCACCAGATAAGATGTAACACAAAAATAAAATTTTTCATACACCACATTTTAAAGAAAATCTTCACTCCAACTCCAGAGCAAAATTTTCATAGCATTTTCATACTTCAAGGCAAATAAATCTATCAATATCATCCCAATATAAATAATCTTCAAGACAGCAAAACATTCCATTATTTCTACTGTGCCATGCTCAGACAGGCTTCTAGAAGAGGTTGGAAACAATGTGTAAACAGCTCAGCAAATTTGAAAGTTCAGCCACAATAACACTTATGAGTACAGTAGGCAGCTCTTCTGTTCATGGGGAGGTGGTAGGATGTTGAACTGGCTGTCTCAAATCTGTCTAGGCACAAACAGAACCAAGTTTGTTTACTTTTTATTAGCAAACTACCAAGTTCTGAAGTCAATGATATTTTGAACTCCCTTCTTAGCAGCTGATGCACAAAAAAATGCAACAACATATTTTTTAACTGTATGCTTGGTCATGAACTGAGGCACGAAAACCACAGGAAAGTGCCTGGCTCAAGCGTCCTCTAGAGAGATATCAGCTCAGAAGCAGCATACAATGTATCTTGACATTGAGCTGCTAGCGCAAGGTATAAACAGTCAACACTTCAGCTGTAGAACTGTATTTCGTAACAGGGCCACCCACATGTGGAGACGGCTTGTTTTTCTTGTTTTCCTAGAAACACATTATTCTTGCTCAATATGCTTTCCAGGACAGTAGACCTTGTCTGCTCCCACTTTCCACTTGTGTCCTACTATCTAGATTTGTCCAGCTCTCTTAGGCAAAATTATTGTTGTTGTTGTTATTATTTATTAAATGTATCCCGCCCTTCCTCCCAGTCTGCTATTCCCATTGTCACAGTATAGAATCTTCTGTAATCTGTACAAAAGGTCCAACTACAACAGGACATTTCACTCTTTCAGTCTGGCACTACCTCAGAGAACTAAGAAATGTAAATGCAATAGAGGATCCCAAAGCACTAGATCCAAAAAGATCTGAATTGCACAATCTTGTTTTACAAGTGCATTGACATTAGACAGGATGAGATACAAGGATGGATGGTATTGTTCTAATGGCACCAAAGACCAGATGAGAAATAGAGCAACTGTACTAATAAAGCTGCAGAAATATCTTCTGCAGGTCACATGTGAGCAGACAAGGGTGGGACTGGCAACAGGAGCACAAAGTACACTCCAATCCGCATCATACCCTCCATGTACAATGCAAGCATGAAAAAAAGGATTAACTAAAAACTTCTCAGGGCATAGGATTGCCGCCTTGGGCTTCTGCTGGGAGGAAGGGCGGGATATAAATGAATAAATAAATAAAAATAAATATTGTCTTGCACAGGTTCAGCAGCAGCTTATGACTGTAATTCTAGTTTCCAGCTCTGGCCAGTCATCTTCTTAACATTAGAGATTTTTTTAAAAAAACTAAATTAAAAATTAAATTAATTAAAAATTACATTGAACTACATTGTATCTGAAGTAACTAAAACTGTCAGTAGACAGTCTAAAACTGGACTTCAATTTTATGTCTACGTCAATGTAAACATTATAAATCACAGGACATTATTAAAATCTTTGCATTTAAAATTCTAAGGGAAGTAAAAAAACAAATTTCCACAAGAATCTTGATCCACACAGTGGTGTGTCCCAGCTGGGTGCTAGACTGGAAATGTAGACTGATTAAATCACAGAATGAAATGGGACATAAATCTGAGATCAACTTTTACATACGAATTTGTTCTCATTATGCTTTCCAAAACTGGCTAAGATTATGCCGACATGTGAAAATACACTTTCTCCCCATCACACAGTATTCTATGAAGCCTAAGCTTCTAAGGAAAGAAATGTACATTAGAAGTGAGGAGGAAGAATTGGATAGAATTCATTCCACTTCATGTCTTGAAAATTCTAATTAAAATTCAATATTGCACTTTACATATGGGTTCTTATATGAAACTCCTGTCATGACTAAGGCTTAAGGTTAACCAGGTTAATAGAGTCCAATAAAACAGCTCTATTGAATTATATCAAGCCACTGTAATACACTAGGCTGCAATCTGCTTCTCCTTTATTCTTGACCACTGCACTAAGACTTAAGCCAACAATGTGTGGTTTGCATCCAAGAACTATTTACGTGTAGGTTAGAAACTTCGTAACACCACCCTTCTTCCCTTGAAGAAAGTGCATATATTTACACCTCAAATATTTCCCTCCAGTCTGCTATTCCTATTGTCACAGTGTTATGTGTTAACAGATCTGAGCACATTTGCCAAGTATCACTCAGTTGAAACAGAGACACTCCCCTCAATATGGATTCATTTTAAGAGGGGTTTGGGGATTTGTTTAAGCATCAGCCTCCTATCCATGAAGGATTTTATGAACGTGCTTAAACCCAAAGACTTCATTCTCTTACATTGTAAGCCATGCTTGTTTGCATTATAAAATTCTCACTGCTGTTACATATACACAAAATATTGGAGAACTCTACTTTATTTCAGTTAATAAATACACCTTAATATTTTGTTTGTTTGCAGTGTAACAATTACTTGTATGCCTTAACTATGGATGGAGCAAGCTGCTTTGTGTCCAGAGAGCACAACCACAGGCATATGATTAGCCTGGAGAAGAATGAGGAATGGCTTGATAGTACTCTTCAAATACCTGAAGGTTGTCAAATAGAAGAGGGCAAAGCCTTGTCCTCTGCTGCCCCAGACAGCAGAACTAGATCTAAAGGGCTTGAGCTACAAGGGGGTACAGACATCTTGACTGTTAAAGCAGTTCAGCAATGGAACTAATTTGCACAAGAGGGGTGGTGATATCTTCCTTGCTGGAGGTCTTCAAGCCATGGCTGAACAGTCAACTTTTGGGATTGTTCTAGCTTTTGATTTCCCACACTGAGCTAGATGATGGCCTGGATGATTTATAAGACCCCACCAACAATATATTGAGAATCAGCAATAGATACCTCCATCACACCTCTTTCATCTCCTTTCCCAAAATAAAATGAACTTAGGACTAATCTTCATATTAATTCAGACATTAAAATTATTATTTGTGTCAGGGGGATAGGATTCACAGAAGCCAGACTAGGGTATCTGCTTCCTAATATGCATCTTGAGAGCCATCATGTCAACAATGCATGGCTTAAGACATGATCATTAATCTCCACGTCAGAAAACCTAATGTAAGAACCAATTAAGTTTGTAGACTTTGTTTACTTATAGTTTCCAGAACCAATCTACAGTATAGAATCACTAGAATCCTCAGTATAACCCATCTTGCAGTTTTCAGACTTTCCTCCATTTATTTCAAAGGACCATTACAAATGTGCATTCTCCTTTCCTTATTCATGCAACATGGTCCCAGGGAATGGTCTGAAGGCACATGAGGCCACCACCTTGCTGAAACTAAGCCGGTCAGGGTCTGATCAGTATCTAGATGGGAAGCCTCTTGGGAACCACATGTATGCAGCCTTGGGTTCCTTGATAAAAGAAAGGGAAATAAATGTAAGAAAATAAAAAACTTATTCTGGGAGAGGGATGAGTCTGCTCTCCACTCATCCCAAGTTGTGAACAGAACCTCCCCACTGTACTACTTGAATGTACATGGGATCTCTTCAAGCATGTTGCACTGTCCCAATGACATATGCATCTTGTATACACATAGGTCTGTTGTAGTTGTACAGAAATACAAGGATGGGAGCTGTGTTCACAGTTCTACTCCTAGCAACAAATACACATCTCAAGCCTCGGTGGCACGGAATGCATTCTACCAACTTCGGTTGGTAGCCCAGCTACGTCCCTATTTGAGTAAGGAGGACCTCACATCAGTGGTACATGCTCTGGTAACCTCGCATTCGGACTACTGCAACGCGCTCTACGTAGGGCTACCTTTGAAGACAGTTCGGAAGCTACAGCTAGTGCAAAATGCGGCGGCCAGATTGCTAACAAGGACCAAGCGGTCCGAGCATATAACACCTGTTCTGGCTCGCCTGCACTGGCTTCCAATATGCTTCCGTGCCAGATTCAAAGTGTTGGTATTAACCTATAAAGCCTTATACGGCACGGGACCACAATACCTGTCGGATCACCTCTCCCGCTATGAACCCGCCCGTACACTACGGTCTACTACGAAGACCCTCCTCTGGGTTCCGACTCATAGGGAGGCCCGGAGGGTGGCGACAAGATCTAGGGCCTTCTCAGTGGTGGCCCCCGAACTGTGGAATAGTCTCCCCGAGGAGGTGCGCTTGGCGCCGACATTATTATCTTTTCGGAGCCAAGTTAAAACCTTCCCCTTCTCCGAGGCATTTTAATTTAAGTTAATTTAATTTTAAATGTGTTGAAATCTGATTTTAGACTTTGTACTTTTTATATGCTTTGTTGTATTATTGTGTAATTTTATTGTATTTTTTGTTGTTCACCGCCCAGAGAGCTATTGCTAGTCGGGCAGTATATAAGTTTAATAAATAAATAAATAAAATAATAAATAAATGTTACATGAACAGGGCTGCTGATCCATTTCCTTTTGGGTCCACAATCTCTTTTAATTACCATGTTGAAGGCCACTTCCTCCATGTTATAAGATGCATGACAGAAGGATAATTTCCAAAATAATGTGCACAAATTTCAGAAGTATTTCTGAAGGCACACACCCTGAATCCCCTCTCATTTGTATTACCTAACCAACAACATGCAACCCTAAGTACACAACTCCTAAGTTTACACAGGAGCATTCAAAGAAAGGAGGCAGCATTAAAGGCTCTGAATCAGGATTCCTCAGTTAAGAACTAGCATAGTGTGACTATGGAATCAGTGAATGTGTGCACTTGGTATTTGCTGAACGTGACATTGGGACTGTGCCAGCACACTTTTACTTTACCCACCTCTCAATTCATCGTCTGCAACTTTGTTGTGTTAAGTTGCAACCTAGCAATCACATTACTAATTCACCACATGCAAAATGCTGAACATTCAAACCACCCACCCAAGCACACCAGATTTTGCCTCATGAATCAGTTCTCCATTAAATGCTATCACTTAGAGCTCCACTCCACCACACCATTCTGAGCTACTCTACAAAGGGTCTGTATTTCATCTACAGCAATTCATGCTTCCATCAACTGAGGCAGTGGTAAAAGGAAATATGAATCTCATGTAATTTAGAAAACTGCAACCTCCACAAACATTCCTGTAACATGTCCTGAGAATCCCGCTTGAGAAAAATGGAGATAACGGTGCTTAGTTTCTGCTACCACATAAACAGCATATAGGAAGCTGCTTTATACCAGCCCAGTTTATTGGCCTGTCTAGCCCAGTGTTTACTCTGACAGCTGCTTTCCAAGTTCTTATTCAGAGGTGCTTCCCATCACCCACTACCTGATCCTTCTAACTAGAGATGCCTGGGGTTGAACCTGGGACCAGGGTGGAAAGGGGTTGGAGGGAAAGAGGCTGGAGGGTCATTTCATCTAGGCCTTAAACTCAAAGGGGGGGCTGAAATGTAGACACTTGTTCATGTTTTAGTATTTGGTAAGTTTTACATGCACATCAGACTAAAACACGACACACACTCTTAGCTTAGAGCTGCAAATCTAAGCAAGTATGAGGTGATTTGGCAAAAGACATACTTTTTTTTGTTAACCAACATAAATTTTGTCATATTAATGAAATAACAGTTCTGATAGAACAAGATTAGACCATGACAAATGTGTCCTCTCAGATCAGTTGATTATATAAACAAACCACTCAATCTTTTTCTTTCTTCTTCTTTTTTGGTGCCATATTCTGTGTTCCAGTGTTTTTTATTATTATTATTATTATTATTATTATTATTATTATTATTATGGCAGCAGCAATGGGCCTCAAAAGTTGGGAACAGACCAGACCTCTTGGAGCTCTTAGAGGATCTGCCTGGAACCTTCTGTATACTAATCAGGTGCTCTATCACTCAGTCATTAAGAACATAAGAACATAAGAAGAGCCTGCTGGATCAGGCCAGTGGCCCATCTAGTCCAGCATCCTGTTCTCACAGTGGCCAACCAGGTGCCTGGGGGAAGCCCGCAAGCAGGACCAGAGTGCAAGAACACTCTCCCCTCCTGAGGCTTCCGGCAACTGGTTTTCAGAAGCATGCTGCCTCTGACTAGGGTGGCAGAGCACAGCCATCATGGCTAGTAGCCACTGATAGCCCTGTCCTCCATGAATTTGTCTAATCTTCTTTTAAAGCCATCCAAGCTGGTGGCCATTACTGCATCTTGTGGGAGCAAATTCCATAGTTTAACTATGCGCTGAGTAAAGAAGTAATTCCCTTAAAGACCCACCACCTACAGTTATGCACTGGAGGGACACTACAGAGACTGGCTAAACCTTGCCAGGGAGATACTAGCAATACTCTGTCCTTGAAAGGCTTCATTTCTAAAATGAGCGATGAACGGACTCCAGCTTGCCAGGAAGCCACACCTAACCCAGAATGTGGACCTTGGTATGTAACAAAGAGACTCTGCGCGTGCTCCGGCCACTCTTCTTTGTTATAACTATGCCTAGCGCCAGAGCTGAACACATTTCTTGCGGCTCACGTCCATGTCTCAAAGTCCAGGTAACAGGACGTCACAAAGCTGCAAAGCCCGCTAAGGAGAGAAGGCTAGCCTAGAACACGCCAGAGCGCCAAAGCAGCCTATGACGTTGCTCCGGTAGCTGCTGGGCCTGCGAAGCAGCTGCTTTCCCACCACCCTTTTCTCTCTTTCATATGAATATTCACAAACACAGAGGTCTCTCTCTCCTCTCTTACACGGAGCTAGAGGCGGCCGCAATAACGACCCCTCCGCCTCTAGGCCGTCCCTTTCTTCCTTCCTAGCCACAGCAAGCCGAGCAGCTCTAGCTGCTCTTTGAAGCTCCCACAGTGGGAGCTTGCACGTCCCCGCCGTTCTTCCTGTTGTTCTGAGGAGCGGGCTAGTTAACGGAGCCCGCTTCTCTTCTTCTCCTCCTTCCTTGCCTGCCAGCTCTTCTGACCTGCGGCACCGAGCCGGCAAGCGCGCCTTGCGTCCTCCCCGGGGACGGCTCCTTCCCGCCCAGCTTGTCTCTTTGCGCGGCCCTGGCTCTTTACCCCACCCAGAGGGGAAACTCACCTCCTTCTTGTTGGTCCCTCCTGGAGGCCGTCAAGTGGCTCACGCGCGCTTCCTGGCTCCTCCCCCCTCTCACTCACGCTCCTCCCCCCTCTCACTCACTCTCCTCCCAGACACGGAAGGGAGAGCCGGCCGGGGTGCCGCAGCAGCAGCAGCAGCAGCAGCAGGAGGAACTAGGTCGCTTTCATCTGCGCGGCGCGGTTTTTGGGGCAACCCGCGCAAAAGAAACCTGACACACTCCCCCTGCTTTGTTTCTTCACTCTCTTTTTCCCGCCCCCCCCCGGTTGGTACAAAGCCTGCTTCCCTGAGCCTTTCCTAACCGTGTTTACTCAGAAATAAACCCCGTTGGTTTGAATGGGGTTTACTTCCAAGTAGGTATGTTTAGGACTCACCTTTTAAAAACAGTAGAGAGATGGAACGTGAGCAAAAGTATCGGGAAGAGGCATCGCATATTTCAGAACTACAACATAGCTCATTTGTTTTTCTTTTTGTTTAGATTTGCTGTCTTGCTCGGGGCTTCGTGTGTATGATCACAGCCGGTGAAGGCCAGTTAATATGGAATAACCGCGATGCACATGATCTCTCCTTGTTAATGAAACGGGGGGTGGGAGCAAAAGCATTTTTTTGGTTCTGTCATAACTACTAAGGAATACTTACAGCATGTAATTTTGAGCAGATATGCCCTTTTACACTTCTTGAGAGAGCAATTTCTGTCTCTTTGCCACTTATCTCCCCCCTCTTCTCAAAAGTATAGCTATCCTCCATGGAGAATGACCATAGCAGTAGAGCATCTGCTTTGTTTGCATGCAGAGGGCCCTAGGTTCATTCCCCAGCATTCCTCTCCCCAGTGGGAGAAGACTTCTCTGAAATCCTGAAGAGTTGCTGCCAGTTAGTGTGATACTTAGCTGAAAGGACCCAAAGGTCTGTCTAGGCACTGAGCAGTTTTCTGTGTTCCTCTGTTTTTTCTTGTTGAACTGAGAAACATGCCTGATAGCCTGACTGCATGCATGTTTCGAAATTAGCCCCACTCTATTTGTTGTTCTTATATGCCTTCAAGTCGATTTTGACTTATGGCGACCCTATGAATCAGCGACCTCCAGTAGCATCTGTTATAAACCACCCTGGTCAGATCTTGTAAGTTCAGGTCTGTGGCTTCCTTTATGGAATCAATCCATCTCTTGTTTGGCCTTCCTCTTTTTCTACTCTTCTGTTTTTCCCAGCAATATTGTCTTCTCTAGTGAATCATGCCTTCTCATTATGTGTCCAAAGTATGATAACCTCAGTTTCATCATTTTAGCTTCTAGTGATAGTTCTGGTTAGTAGGGCATCTTTCCAGCTAAAGATCAGTGGAGCATGCATTAATGTTTGAAATATGCCTGTAAAGCTATGCAACTCTTCTTCAGACTTTGGGTTGATAGGGAGAACCATCACCAAAGTCACCCATTACAAAAAAGTGTGTGTCTGCCCTATGTCTACAGTTTTAGTGGTCACACTAAATAGATATCACTATCACCAGCTTTTTCAGAGCCCTGTAGAAAAGACATCGTAGCTAGTGAAGAATCTTTGTATGCTAGGATGGATATCTGATGTGCAATCCTGTGCATGTTTACTCAAAATTATGTCCCACTATGTTCAGTGGGACATAAAGGCAAGGGTGGACACTACAAACTGGGAAGTTTGGGCATAAGGTTTCTCATCAGTGCTCCATTGTGATTAAAGAGATCTGCCTCTTCTAGCATTTTCCCTGTCATGAAGTTACAAAACCCCCATTATGAACAGGAGCTGCCAGGCCTGCAGAAAGACTACTAAACGGTGTATTGGAGAGGTTCACTAAGTCAGTCCTTTCAAACCCAGGTCCTACCTTTAATCCAAACATGCATTTGCAGACCCATTTCTTAATTTATTACCATGTGTGGTGGTAGTACTGGTGTTGCAGCCCACCTTGGGCAAGACTGTGACCTGGTAGTCTGTCCTAACCCATCAGTTGAAGATCAGTTATTTAAGCAAAGTTTCTGAAATGCAACCTTATAAGTGCACAGTTCCTTGAAACAAAGATTGGTGATCAAACTAACCCCACCATGCCACCTTGTTGGCCTGCTAAAATAGCAAATATATTTTGGGCTTAGTTTCTGGATCACACATCTTCTATTTCTGAGCTTCAGGAGAGATTGTTCATCATTATGTAGTCAAACTGGTAGCATCTATGCACAAGAGGAACAGACCTGCAGACTACGGAAAACCCAGAGGTTTGCAGAAATGCAAAAAAAAATATGTGGGGAAACCCAAAAATAAGCCCTTAAGGACTCACACAGTGTTGAGAGACAAAGGTAAAAAACAGCAACCTCTGAGGAGCATAAAACAGAGTGGCTGGAACAATAGGACAGAGATATGTAGATTATACAGCCACAAGAGTGGCTGTATACTATAGCCAGTAGGGACTTTTCGCGTTCTACCATGTTAAATGAAAATACCCCCCACACCCCTTTCTGGTGCTTTGTATAGTCCCATCTCAAAACCCAACGTCAAGGGTAGCCCCACATAGAGCACATTACAGTAATCCAGCCTGGAGGTTACCAGTGCGTGGACAACTGGTCAGGCTATCCCGGTCCAGAAACAGCTGCAGCTGTCTTAGCTGCCGAAGCTGGTAAAAGGTACTCCTAGCCACGGAGGTCACTTGGGCCTCTAGCAACAAAGATGGATCCAGGAGCACCCCCAGACTACGGACCTGCTCTTTCAGAGGTAGTGCAACCACCAAAGCAGGCAACTGACCAATTATCCAAACTCGGGAACCACCAACCCACAGTGCCTCCATCTTGCTAGGATTCAGACTCAGTTTATTGGCCCTCATCCAGCCCACCACTGAGTCCAGGCAGCAGTCAAGGGCTTGCACAGCATTTCCCGATTCAGATGTTACAGAGAAATAGAGCTGGGTATCGTCAGCATACTGTTGACACCTTGCCCCAAATCTCCTGATGACCGCTCCCAAGGGCTTCATACAGAGATGTTAAACTGCATGGAGGACAAGATGGTACCCTGCGGCACCCCACAGCACAACTGCCAGGGGGCTGAAAGACAGTCACCCAATGCTGTTCTCTGAGAGTGATCCTGGAGATAGGATCGGAACCACTGTAAAACAGTGCCTCCAATACCCAGCTCACCAAGTCTGCTCAGAAGGATACCATGATCAATGGTATCAAAAGCATCTGAGAGATGAAGTAAGAATAACAGGGTCGCACTCCCTCTGTCCTTCTCCTGATAAAGGTCATCCATCAGGGTGACCAAGGCCGATTCAGTCCCATAACCACGACTGAACCCAGACTGGGATCGGTCAAGATAATCTGTTTCATCCAAGAGACCCCGCAACTGCTGCGCCACAACCCTCTCAATCACCTTCCCTAAAAAGGGGGTATTTGCAACCGGTCAGTAGTTGTCACAAACCAATGGGTCCCAAGAAGTTGCAGCGGACGTTGGACTGGACAACTCATTGGGGACTACAGTAGATGTGATGGCGCATCAAGACTGCTACAGAGGAAAGCAACTTTACTCTCGGAGTGCCTTGCAAACAATTCACAGTGAGCCTCCGAAGGGTCTAAAACTCTATTTCCTAGAGCTGATGTCAACAGAACCCTGACAATACAGAAAAGCTCCACTGGATGGCTACTTGAGGATGTGATGGAGGCAGAGAAGTAGGCCTTCTTCGCCGCCCTCACTGCCACACAGTAGGCATGGTTATGATGTTTTACTCGTGCCCAATCAGCCTCACAGCACATCTTTTGCCACTTGTGCTCTAGCCGTTGTCCAGCCTGTTTCATTGCCCTTAGCTTGCTGGTGTACCAAGGTGCAAGCCAGGCTCCACAATGCCGGAGAAGGTGCTCGGGGGCAACTGTGTCAAGAGCCCGATACGCCTCGCTCTTCCACAGTGTGACAAGGGCTTCAACAGGGTCACCTGCTCTATCTGCTGGGAACTCCCCCAGGGTATTCAGGAATCCGGTGGGTTCCATTAGTCTCCAGGGGCGGACCATCTTAATCTGTCCGTCACCCCTGCAGGGAAGGATCAGAGCCATAAGTCTAAACTTCACCAAGAAGTGATCTGACCATGACAATGGGGTGACATCCACCCCCCCATCCCCAGACCACCCCTTCCTCCATCTGGAGCAAAAACTAAGTCAAGGGTGTGCCCTGCCCATATTCATGTGCTTCTATACTCAGGAGGCGGAAGTGCCAAAATGTCATAAGACCAGGAGTTGCTGCATATTTTAAGTGGAAACAGGAAGTATTCAGTATTGTACGGGAATAATATTTTGTATTCTCTGTATAGCCATTGGCAACCATTCATTGTAAAAATGTACAGTAGGACCCCACTTTTTGGCGTTCCGCTAATACGACAGCTTTCAATTAGAGTAAGGCCCCACTCATAAGGCGCTTGTTCCGCTTTAACAGCGTTTTTTGGGCATCTGGCGCCATTTTATTGACGGAGTTCTGCTTTTCTGCAAGTTTTGCTTTTAGGTGGGGGTCTGGAACGTAACCTGCCGTATGAGTATAAACTTTATACCTTTTACACCAATGGAGAGCCATTTGTTAGACACATATTCCAGAGAAAGTTCTTTATATTTTTGTCCTAGTAAAATACAGGACACGGGTGCTCAGAACTGTAGTTTTCAATGCCCCTAATTTTATTTGGATTGTGTCCACTGAATGCAGTGATCTGTATAACACAATTCTAGCCATACCTTTTCAGGTTACCCTGTGAGTTAACTAAATAAAGGTCTTTTTCCAGAGCTTATTAATGATAAGAAAGGCAAAATATCAGTTTATTTTTCTTTGCTTTTTTTATTGGGGTTAATCAGAAGATGTTTCTTTATAATTCCTCATTTGAGGTACGTTCTCCCTTATTTTGAGAGGCCTAGTAGCTAAAACTCTCATGAAAATTCAACTTCAGGCCATTCAAGTGAGCACAGTTTGTTGCCATAAGTTTCTCTTGGGGTCCTGTGGATACAATACTATTTTCTAATTGGCCATCAGGCTGTGGACAGATATTGTAACAGTTTCTTTAGAATATTTTTCTACTTCTGTTAATTTGCATACCAATGAAATAAAAAGGCACTTCCTGCTAGTAATTAGTTAGACCCCTGAATTTAAAGAAAGCAAAAGGCTTCAGAATTATGGCAGAGGGATGGTACCAAGGAAGTTGCAGAAAGGAGTCACTCCTCTTGCACTCAGAAAGTGCTTTTGATTTAAAACTTTAGGCTGGCAACATTTTACCACTGTGACAGGGATTAACTATGTTCCTGGTCTAATAAGGTTTCCCCTAATGAGTGCTTTCATTACTTTTTTTTTTCATGGCGAATAACCGGATGTGTCCTAGATCCAGCCAGGCTGTTGTGGAGGTGGGTGTTATCCCTTAAAGAGCAACAGCAGTAGAAGAAGAGTGAGACAGACTATAGGAGTTCAATTATTTCTAGGCCTAATGCAGCATGTTCAATATTTCATCCACAACAAGGCACCCAGGACTTCAAGCTCCAGTCACTTAGAGATATATGATATGAAGAGCCACATCGTCATGCCTTTCTCAGATAGTCTTGCATGACTATTTGACCTTTCCATTGCTGTTGCTTCTCTTCCCCCCCCCCATTTTCCCTTCTTGCTGCATCTCTCTTGATGCCATTGGTTGATCTATTTATCTATCTATCTATCTATTTATACAACAGACCTACATTGGCAGGGGAGTCAAGATCATTCTGTCTGCCATTGGCTTAGCTGCTCTGATGTCACAGAGGTTGGCCCAACTGGAATGTGCTTCAGGAGCCACTGGAAACCTTAAAATCTGAATTAATTTCCTATGTGAAATTAACCCCCTTTATGTATGGTAATATACCATAAGCTTTCAGGTGTTGCCTTGTGAATGCAGTTCGATAGCAGTCTTGGGGAATATTGCCAGAAAGGGATAGATGATAACTTGATGCTTATAAGGAAGAGCATTTACTCAGAAATTCTATAGTGTCTGGGATTTGTAATGAGCCATGCAGAGCTGCCCCTAGACACCGGGAAGCGGGGCAGTTGCCCCGGCCCCGCACTTTGGGGGGCCCCCACGCTTGGCGATCTGCATATAAAACCAGCAGCCGCGTCCTCACGGCCGCAGTAGCGAGCTGAGGGGAGCGTAGAAACGAGCTGGGAAGAAGAGTTGTAGCGGTGGTCTCCTGACGGCTGTGGTAGCGAGCCGGGAAGGAGAAAACCTCGCAGCGAGAAACGCTAAGCAGGTCTACAACAAAGGCTGCAAAAAAGGGAGCCGCACCAAAAAATACAAAGCCGCTGCCGCCGCCAACAAGAGCTACAAAAAAAGGAGCCGTAGCCGCAAGCTCCATGCAGCCAAAATACAAAGCCTCCACCGCTGCCTGGAGGAAAGGAGAGAGAGAGAGAATGTGGGGGGGGGCAACAATGCTTTTGCCCTGGGCCCGCACATGCTAAGGGAGGGCCTGGAGCCATGGATCATTTGCTTTGGATGAGGCTTAAAACTCCATCTAGGACAGTAAAGAGAAGGAGTTGTCCCCAGGTTAGAAAATATGTGAACTATTTCTAGTGGGTAGTTATGATTGTTTACTTCGCCACAGTGCTTCATCATCTATATGCGGAAGTGTTTCTGAACAGATAGAAAATGAAAACTAAAAATAACATGTTGCCAGATTAATTGTTGATCTGCTCTCCACGTTCTATGCCACCGTGGTTTTCATGAACAATTTATACAGACTCTTCTGAAGATTATAGTGTCTAGTCCTTGCTACAAATATATATACCTGGGATCCCTAGCACACCCTCAGGAATCCCCCATAGATGCCTACCAAGCCCCCTTGACCCTCTCTTCTTCTTCTTTTTAATTGAGAGTGTTCTTTTTTAGTTGTTTGTTTGGAGGGGTTTGCCTGCTTTGAGGGAGGGGTGTTGCCTGATTTTTTTCCTTGTCTATGTTTTATTCATAGGGTTTTAATGGTAAGAAGTATTCAGAGGTGGTTTACCATTGCCTTCCTCTGAGTTTGGATGCATCTTAGTCTGGTGTCTCAGCTTTGACCATTCTGCCTTGATTGACCCTGCTAGGAATCTAGCCTCTTGCTCTAGACTCCTGACAGCATTGCTCTCAGCTTCTTCGACTCTCTCAAACCCCCTCACCGCGTTAAAGTATGCAGCCTAGAGGAGGGGGTCCCAGGGAATGCAGTAATTATTGAACTATTGCCTTAATATTCCATGCAAGTAAAGTAATGCTCAAGATTCTACAACCAAGGCTCTTACCATATATGGATTGAGAAATGCCAGACGTCCAAGCTGGATTTAGAAAAGGAAGAGGTACCAAAGGTCATATCGTAAAAATACGTTGGATAATGGAGCAGAGCAAGGAATTTCAGAAGAAAATCACCCTGTGCTTTATAGATTACAGCAAAGCCTTTGATTGTATAGATCATGAGAAACTATGGAATGCTTTAAAAGAAATAGGGGTGCCACAGCATCTGATTGTCCTGATATGCAACCTATACTCTGAACGAGGCTACTGTAAGGACAGAATATAGAGAAAGGATGTGAGCAAGTGGTGTATTTTATCACCCTATTTGTTTAATCTATATGCAGTACAGAAAATGGGACTGGACCAAGATGAAGGAGGTGTGAAAATTGGAGGGAGAAATATCAATAATTTAAGATATGCAGACGATACCATACTACTTAACAGAACCCAGTAATGATTTGAAACTAATGCTGTTGAAAATTAGAGGAAAGCACAAAAGCAGGACTACAGCTGGACATCAAAAAGACTAACGTAATGACAACAGAAGATGTATGTGACTTTAAAGTTGATAATGAGGACATTGAACTTATCAATTATCAATACCTCAGCACAGTCATTAACCAAAATGGAGACAATAGTCAAGAAATTAGAAGAAGTCTAGGACTGGGGAGGTCAGCTATGAGAGAACTAGGAAAGGTCCTCAAATGCAAAGATGTATCACTGAACACAAAAATCAGGATCATTCAGACCATGGTATTTCTGATCTCTATGTATGGATGTGAAAGTTGGACAATGTAAAAAGTGGATAAGAGAAAAACCAACTCATTTGAAATGTGGTGTTGAAGGAGCGCATTGCAGATACCATGAGCCGGGGAAAAGACAAATAATGGGGTGTTAGAACAAATTAAACTAGAACTATCATTAGAAGCTACAATGATGAAACTGAGGTTATCATACTTTGGACACATAATGAGAAGACCTGATTCACTAGAAAAGACAATAATGCTGGAAAATAATGAAGAGAGTAGAAAAAGAGGAAGACCAAACAAGAGATGGAATGATTCCATAAAGGAAGCCACAGACCTGAACGTACAAGATCTGAACAGGGTGGTTTATAACAGATGCTATTGGAGGTTGCTGATTCATGGGGTCGCCATAAGTCAAAATTGACTTGAAGGCACATAGCAACAGCAAATCTGTAGCACTCTAAAAATATGACACAATGGCTGATCTTTTAAAAAATTAAGAGCATCCAGTAACCCTAATAGAGTACAACATAATCACCTCTAGACATTAAGGTCAGGTTGAAGAAGGTAACTCATGATAGTTGAGACATACCTATAGGTCAGCAGCCTCGTCACAGATAATCACAGTACTGGATGTTTTGAGGGACATACAAACAAGATAAAAAGCAATTATGCAATAGTCTATTAACTCCCAGCTTCTGTCAGTAAGAGGTGTGTGGAGAGCCTGAGAATAAAGATGCATTGAAGGATAGCCTTTCTAACACATCATGGCATTATGTGCTATGGTCAACTGTGCATTCCATGAAAAAGTAGTCCTCCTTCATGTTGCTTTAAACTTGATTCCAGTTTTACTCCTTGTATTCTGTGAAAGAATAAATCTTTTACATTTCCACACAATTTATGATGTAACATATCTGCTTTTTGAACTGAAAAGTCTTGCAGAGTGTTGTTGTTATTGATACATTTTTATAATTTGAGCTGCCCTTCTCATTAATGAACTCAGAGCTGTTCTCTATATGCATAGAGAGTGAAGCCACTTGGGGGAAAAATCCCTGGTGGCAACACTTCAACCTCCACTGATAAGTTTAAAGCATTCAGTTTAAAAACTCCTTACCACATGCAAAAATATCTCTGGTATTGGTAGTTCTGGTACTTAGACACTGCACATGTCTGGAATAATACTCACATTGCAGAGCTTTTAAACATTACACCTGCTGTGTAGAATGCCACCAAGCAGAAAGGCTTTGGGGCACCTCCACATGGTAGAGGACAATAAAGGTAGCACAGAGCTTAATATGTTTACACATCATGACCATATATTGTAGTGTTACAGTATATGCTGCTTTACTTTCAGTGTTTTAATCTGGATGATTAATCAACTAAAGCTTTAATCACAGATTAAAGTCTGTTCATGATTAATCAGTGGGTTGCAACTGAAAAGCGCATCATCTTACAGGCGGTACAGATGTGTCCACTTTCTTCACCTTGTGCCAGATTTGATAAAAGAAATGTAAATATGGGTTTCTACTTTATATCCAAAGCTAGCAGATATATTGGTGAGTTTTCAGAGAGAAACCCCTTGTACTTTTCTTTTAGCAATAAAGCCCATAGAAAACTAGAGTTCAATGACAATGTGTTGTCTACAATACTGATGGGATTTGAATTTGTTTAATTTTTTTAAAGCCACTTTGGCCCTGGTATGTTACTGTATTATGAGACATCTCACACATCAGACAAACATTGTCCTTCCATCAGTATCTGCAGAAAGGTAGATATACTGAGGTGAGGGTTTGTCAATAAGTAAATGGAGATATATGTAATATATTAAATCACCTGTTAGAAAATATTTAATTGTCATTAACTATGATTGTTCAACTGATTAATCAATTAAAAATGATTGGCTAACTGAATGATCTATTGGCAGCCCTACTTTCTATCAAGAATGTCACATGTCACCTGCTTAAATAAATCTCGGGGTTAGATCCAACGTAGCATGTGTAGGACTTCTCCTTCCTCTCCTCCCTCCTGCAGCCCCCCCCCATCCCAAGATCTGTTCCAGAGGGTTGGGGAAATGTGGCCCACCAACAGTTTTCTACCATGAGAATGTCATTTTCCCCACCCCTGAGCTAATGTTTTCACTAAAATAATCCACCTTAATTTCAATACATTTTTCTTATAAGTGACAACAGTCAATTCCCAAACCTCCACTGCTGCACGTTATTTATAAGCACTGAATCCCTCCCTCACTGTGTAGCCCAATCACCTCATTTTGTCTGATCCTTCTGTAACTTTATCTACCAATCCTGTGGGTTTTTTTTAAAAAAAACCTTGTAGTCCCATAACCTTTCCATAGGTAAATATAGGTTTATCAGTCTCAAGGGCTATTATTATTATAGTACATTCAGTATTTGTTGTTGTTATGTGCCTTCAAGTCGATTATGACTTATGGAGACCCTATGAATCAGTGACCTCCAAGAGCATCTGTCGTGAACCACCCTGTTCAGATCTTGTAAATTCAGGTTTGTGGCTTCCTTTATGGAATCAATCCATCTCTTGTTTGGCCTTCCTCTATTTCTACTCCCTTCTGTTTTACCCAGCATTATTGTCTTTTCTAATGAATCAGGTCTTCTCATGATGTGTCCAAAGTAGGATAACCTCAGTTTCATCATTTTAGCTTCTAGTGACAGTTCTGGTTTAATTTGTTCTGACTTTTAAAAAGTCTCTTCCCATGATATTACATGTAACAATGTTATGCTTGTTTTCAATTATCAATTCAAGTGTTATCAATTCAGGATCGGACAGCGGGAAATACCTGATCTCCAGTGAACTGAGTTGTAAGCTCATGAGAATAGAGAATACAGTTATTAACGAACCACTGGCATATTTACCTGTTTAACAATCAGTAATTCAATTATTGATTGAGTCTGTCTCATGGATCTTCCCCCTCATTGAGGAACTGATACTTCAGGATGTTAAACACAGTTTGTTCTAATACATAAAAGCACAGATGGGTTTCGGACAATGGTTTGTACTGGCAGGGGGCGGCGGTTACAGGTAGGCAAATACAAAATAAATACTACATCATTTGTATTATTTGCCATTGGTCTTTCCCCAAACACCAGTTCCATGCATTTTAAACTGATAATGGTAAATAATTCCTTTGTCAGTGTGTGAGTGTAAAAAGTTGTGTAAGACATGGTCCTTATGCACATATTTGAGAACCTTTTAAAGAGAACCAAAACTAATATGCTTCCCACAGCCTCCCTTCACATAGCACTAGAATTCCTACAACAATCTCGCCTGATAGCAAAATCCTAACCATGTTTACTTGGAAGTAAGTCCTGTTGAATTCAATGAGGCTTACTTCCAGGTAAGTATGGTTAGGACTGCCCCCGTAAGCATTTTATCCCTATTTTCTTTCACTTATCCGTTCGGTGTAATATTGCAGCAACCTCGTCCACACACTGCATTTCTATCCCCTTCACATCATTTGAAAATGTTGGGAAACCTCAATTAGTGCAAAATGTGGCCTCTCAGAATGACAGTGGTAACCAAGTGACACCATTTTTTGCGCCAATTAACTGGTTGGGCATTTCTGGGCCTAGTTAAAGTGCTCATGTTAACCTTTAAATCCCTATCCGGTTGGGGCCAGGTTATCTGAAGGACCACGTTCATCTGTAAGAACCTGCTCATATCTGTTAAAATCAGTCTTAATCTGCTTATATGCCCACCAGTAAGATCAGGCTGGCAAGCATAAGAGACTGCCCTGCACACACACTGTTATACAACTCCCAAATGAATTATGAATGGCCCTCAGAGTTCAGGTTTTCAAAGCAGGCTTAAAAATCATCTGTTTTGGGTTACCTTTTCTTAGGTTCTTAGTACTGCTGATTTATGAAATTGATGAGCTGTGTTAATCTGGTTTATGCTCATTTTTATGGAATGCATTTGACCTGTTTTTCAAGCTGCTGTTTCACAACTTCTTTTAAAAAAATGTTTTTAATGCATTTTATATAGTCTGATAAGTCACCTTGTGCAGACTATGTCCTAAAACAGCTGTTGCGAACCTTTGACCCTCCAGATGCTGCTGAACTACAACTCCCAACATCCCTGGTCATCGGCTATGTTTGCTGGGTCTAATGGGAGTTGTAGTTCAGCAACATCTGAAGGGCCAAAGGTTTCCCACAGCTTTCCTAAAGGGTGGCCTAAAAGCTTATTGAATAAATAAAAGTGTGAGCCCCTCCCGAGTATTAATTCATGGAAAAGCTTTTCTCTCTGTGTGTATTAATAATATATAATTGGGGGCAACAAATGAAACACTGCAGCTGCCACAATGGTAACTGCTCTGATTGGAACTGGGATCCTCTTTACGCCCTCTACCACACAGCAGAAGTTTCAGCCATGAACTCCTGTATAGATTTGCACCCGTACAGAGCTGCAGGGTGACACTGGATCCTGAAAGATGTGCACATTTTGTGAAATGTAAAGATTTTGTTACACAAGACACTGAAATAAAGTATCCTGAAATTAAATTTCACAGCCAAATGCACAACATCCCATGCCATATCACTCTTTGTCAAATCCACCCTCTGTTATGCATCCTCAGCTGAAAAAAATCCTAGGGGAGACAGAAGAAACAAAATGTAGACGTCTTCTGTTCATCAACTATGTGTAAATTTTACCTATTTTAGAATTAAATAATCATTTTTGCCTAATTAGTGGTGGACCACACAATGTCTGCCTAGAAGGAAAAAAGTAAAGCAGTATGTTCCTGGATAGCTAGTGAATGACTATTTCTTGATGGGCTTGCCCTGTTTTCTTTAGCATTCTTTCCCATAGACTTTCATGTTTGATTGGTGGCAACACAAGAGAGGGACCCTTTCGGTGGCAGCACCCCAGTTACAGAATTCTACCCCAACAGACATTAGACTGGCTCTTCTTTAGTGGGTTTTAGGTGTTTTTTTTAAATGCATCTGGCTTTCAACATATCTTAATTGAGGTTCAACATGTCTTAATTGGGGTATTGAATTTTCGTTTGCTCTCTCTGGCTTCTTAGTTCTATTTTAATGTTTATTTTGTTACAGTACTTTTATTAATTTTTGAATATTGTAAAGTGTTTTGGATGTGTTCGTTAAGTAGTCTAGGCAGTCTGGAAAAGCTCTTATAAATAAAATCTGTTGAGATAATTTTGGAACTGAAAGCAGGGAGGAAGGAAGATCTCATTAACCTGTCCCAGTAAGAGACACTGGACTGCATCCAAGAGATTCAGAGGGATGTTCACGTGGCATCCCATGGCATGTCACCAAAGCCCTTTGGCCATATGGGTGTGGACATGGAGCTTGTATTGGGAAAAAAATCTTCATCTTTCAAAGAGTAAACTTAGGGCACACCACAGGAACTATACCAGAGAGAGCCAAATTAAGAAACTAACATTTGCTTAAGATCATGTAGCAAGAAACAGTCACAACATAGGTCTGAATCAGTCAAAGTGAAAATTATGATAACAGGATCCAAAATATTGTAATTGTTTGTGGTGTTTTGTTTTGTTTTAAGTCCTTGTCAGACATTTATTTCTTTTCAAATCTAATTCTACCATTATTATGGGATTATGCTTCATAACTATTTAAAACGAAACAAATAACTTCTCACATAAATCTTCCAGAAAGGAAACGAATTTTGATATTATCAGACTTTCTCCTTTGCTTAAAACAAAAAGTGAACTGGTTATTTCCTCTTGTTGAAGCACTGATAGATCATGGAATTGTATCAGAAAGTTGTATACCATATGCATCTCTAGAGGCAGCCCCTAGTAGAAGGGGTGTGTGTCTGTGGAGACACTGTCCTTGAAGTCTAGGGAGATCTGGAAGCCTGTTTGTGGGGGGGGGGAGGTGTGTTAAGAGTTATTGATAGGTAAGTGTGGTATTGTGTGAAAAACCCTGTGACAATGTTGGCACAGATTTGGAATGCAAATAGCCCAGAATATAATCAGTCTCCTAGCATTTGTGCTTTGCACTTGGTGTCACAAAGGGAATAATTCTGCCAACTAACATAAAGGCTGGGCAACCTGAAGCCCTTGGCCTAATTCATGTAGCTGAGGGGAGTCCAAAGGGAGAGAAAGAGGGGTGGAGCTAAAATGGATGGAGCAACATAAGTGGGGAGGGGATCCCTTTGCAAACAATCAGTTTGGCAAGAGCTTCTTGGCAAGAGCAATCTCTCCCTCCCTTGCCAGCCTGCTAGATGGGAAAGAAGAGAGAGCAAGAAATGGGTGCCAGAAAGGAAGAGAGAAAAGGGGTGGCCCCAGTCACCTCTGGCATGTAGCCCCCAAAGGTATTTGGCCTTCAACAGAACTAATGTTAACTACCCCTAGGGATAAGGCAGACGGTAGAATCATTTGAAAGTTTTTTTTTTTTTTTCAATAATTTTTATTCAGATTTTCATAAAACATACAAGACAAAATCATAAAACATTCAAAGACAAAAAACAAAATCAAAAATAGTTAAACAAAAAGAAAAAAAGAAAAAAAAACAAAAATAAAAAATAAAGAGTAAAATATTGACTTCCCATTTGTCAAAGATCAAATCAGTTATAAGTCTATAATATATAACAATCCTGTCTCTTAAGTCATATTATAAAATCACTTTCCTCCAGTAGTTATCTTACTTAATCATCAAATCTCATAAACATTACTTTATTCTTTCCACAAAAAGTCAAAGAGAGGTTTCAATTCTTTAAGAAATATATCTATCAATTTTTTTTTCCAGATAAGCATATCGATTAATCCATCTCATTACTAATTATGATAATCTTATTGTCATAACCATAGTCAAAATAAACATTTCAATTAATCCATCACATCAGAATCTGTTAGGTTCAGTAATTTCAGTAGCCATTGTTCTATTATCCCTATTAGTTCCATTTTCCATCTTCCATCTTCAGTAGTCTTGTTAAGTCCAATAATTTCAGTATCCAATCTTCCATTATCAGTATTCCATAATAATCTTGCTGTCAAAGCCATAGTCATATAGTAAGAGTCTGATGGGAATTACCTCTATCCCAAATATTTTCTTGCCATCCATTCTGAATAGGTTGCTGAAATACTGCTGTAAAATCATATCTCTGTTCTTTTTTTCAAAATACACTGGGTCATCTCTTGAAAGTTTTTCCATTGTCACATGGCTGCAGTTAATTCCATAGATTTTCTCTATATTGGGCTCCATCACATCATTCCAGTCCAGAAGATTATCCATGCCATTGATAACTTTATCTCTAGAATCTTCATTAATTTCTTCAGAGATAACATTGAGTTCCAAACAATAGATTTTATTTCTAAAGTCCATAGACTCCAAATCTTGTTCCTGTTCCACGTTTGTTCCAATCTCCGGGATCTCCTCTCTCACAGGGACCCCTGTTCCAGTCTCCAGGGTCTCCTCTCTCACAGGGACCCCTGTTCCAGTCTCCAGGGTATCCTCTCTCACAAGGACCCCTATGTCTTTAATCTCCTGTGTCTCCAAACAATAAATTTTGTTTCTAAAGTCCATAGACTCCAAATCTTTTTCCTGTTCCACGTTTGTTCCAATCTCCGGGGTCTCCTCTCTCACAGGGACCCCTTCCAGGGTCACCTCTCTCACAGGGACCCCTATATCTTTAATCTCCTGCTTCATTTTACTCAATTCAATTTTCAGCTCCTTACAACCCTGTCGCAGGTTTTGTTTCGTTATCTCAATCTCATCCATTATTTTCTGAAACATAGTTATTTCCAGCTTCTCAGCCACTTTCTTAATTGCCATTTTAAAAAAAAAATATAGGAAAACCACTTCTTATTTCAGCAACAATTGGGTTAATACTCCAAACTTGGTGACATCACAGTATAAACAGAGCAGACAGCCTTATCTCTCCATGCTTAAGTAAACAAAGTGCAGTTCCCAGGATCGAAACAATTAATGGCGGTCGTCAGAAAACAGATTCGTCAAAATAAAATAGACCAAAAAGAGAGTAGTCTCAGACAATATAATATTCTTCAAAATAAAAATCTGGAATAGAAATCCCTCTTCTGTGTATATCTTTAGAATGCAAATCCAGGACAGCTTTTTGCAACAAAAACAGAGATAAGCTATTAATTAGTGAGTAGCAGAGAGAAGTTATGGCTCCCCAGTGAGATGTCAAAAACCGATCAATCTGGCAAATCTCTTTTAAACAGCAACAATTTAAGTCAAGTAAAAGAAAAATATAGAAAGAAGGGTGCTTGCCTGTTAGTGCGTTCTCTCTTAGAAGATAAGATGAACGTTCGCTTTTCCAGATAGAGCTTGTTGTTAAAAATCCGTCCCACCTTCGTCGGCTGGACCTCGTCCCATAAATTAATGAGATCTGGTCGTCCCAACAAAAATAGGCTTTGAGGTTAATCTCTTCGTTTCTCCCTACCCGGGAGAAGTTTAATCAGTCAAAAAAAGAAAAAATCTGACTGATATATCTGAATAAGCTTCTTTTGAGGCAGGAGCCCGTCTCAAAAGCAGGCACAGGCTAAGTCACCCTTCCCGGAAGTCCGAATCATTTGAAAGTTGACTTCCCATTTACCTCTATCAGGGAATTAGCTGGCTACAGGGACATTGATAGCTGGCATGGGGGTAGGGCGTTACCAGTCATTTTCAAATGGTAACCAGTGGGGAGTGAATGGCAAACAATCTACTGAAGTCCCATTGACCAGGAGCTATAAAATCCTACAGCTAAGCCTTCTCTTTATTCAGAAATGCTACATATTAAGAGTCAAGAAAAACTACATATGCTGGAATAGGCCAGTTGGGAGAAGAAACCAGCCTTATGGGTGTCATCTTCAAAGTATGAGTAAGGTCTCCTTTTCAGAAGTGTCAGCCCAGGATGAATAATCTCATGTTTCATTGCACTTTAAAATAAAATATCTCTGAGCTTCTTCCTGGCACCATCTTCCTTTATATTTCTCAACAAACAGCCATAATAACAGTTGAGTACATCACAGCATCTGGATCACATTAAGTGGCAAGCAGTGCATGTTGGGAGCAAAGAGTCAAGGTTTAAGACTGAAGTCTATCAACGCTCATAATTTCTAAGTCAGGAATCTTGAGGGAAGATGTCAGTTTTGACACAGGAGAGCTGGTTAGGTCTTCATATAAAGTACAGCTATAAATATAAATATGTAATAAATATTACATGTAAATAGGGTTGCCAGGTCAGAAGCATCCCAAACCCTGAGATTTCAGGGGTGGATCCTAGTGATGTCATGGGGGGGGTACCCTGGTGATGTCATAGGGGTGTGCCATAATGATGTCATGGGGTGCACCCTAGTGATGTCATTAAGCATCAACCACAGTTGCTTGGAGCATACCACTCAAAAAAAATTCTCTGACTGGAAATTAAGATAGAAATCATAGTTAAATGAGGGTGTTTCCAGGTCCAGCTGAAGTGACAGGATCATTCCTTCTTACCTGCTTAGACAGCCTGCATAAGGAACATTTAATCTAGCCTACTTGCTTCTGGCAAGAAGGGTTTAAGTGTCCTCAGGCCAGACCAGATACCAGAAGGCTGTTGTAGGAAGGAAGTCTAGTGTTGTGGAGATGTTAGATGGGAGTACTCTGGAGTAAAGATGGATGCCCCTGAAGGCTGCAGTTCTAAACACACTTGCTAAGGAACTAAGCCCCGCAGACCTCAACAGGACTTACTTCTGTGTAGATGTTGTTAGGGTAGTGCTGTTGGTAAGACATGACAAGGAATCCTCTGCAACAATATCCATATCAAAGCAGGGTTGGCAACCCCCTGCCTGGAATGCCCTGCCTGCCTTTTACCGTTGCTGCTCCAAACTTCTTTACAAACTTGACCCTTCACTACAGAGAGAGGCTTGAGAAATGAGTAAGAGTTAAGAAGATTCCCTACTCTTTCCTGCCTACTCCGTGGGCACTATAAACTCACTTTGACAGCCAACCCAATTCCAGTGAGTAATAAGACAGAGAGAAAACACACATGGTTTGGTCTACCTTCACAGGCAGTAGATTGGGAACAACAGCAATTGAAGCCACACTTCCCAGTATGTGAATTCTCTTTTTACCACTATTGGGCAAGAAAAAAACCATCATGCAAATAACAAGGTGTATCATGCAGAGCTTGGGAAAGTTACTTTTTTGAACTACAACTCCCATCAGCCCAATCCAGTGGCCATGCTGGCTGGGGCTGATGGGAGTTGTAGTTTAAAAAAGTAACTTTTCCAAGCTCTGATCATCAGTGGGTCTAAGTGATTGAATTGACCACATGGAACTACTATTGTTGCTTCTGTGGATATAAGGGAGTAAGGTCAGAGGTAATGGAATGCAAATAGAAAAAGAAAAAGAAAAGACAATGATGATTTTCTAAATGCAATACCATACCAACCACAACAAGATTCCTGTGAGTAAGACAGAACACTCAGCATCCCACAACCAGTCAGGGTTCCTAACCAAAACTAAAAAAATCCTGGAAGCCATTCAGCCAAGTCACAGGAATCCCCATGCAGCACAACCTGAGCTGGGGGCTGCAGTTAGTGCAGAATGCTGCAGCACGATTGCTGACATGAGTAAGATCCTATCAGCACATAATATCTTTGCTCTGAAATCTGCACTGGTTGTTGATTTGCTACCAGGCCAAGTTCAAGATGTTCTTTCCATGCAGAGCTTGGAAAAGTTACTTTTTTGAACTACAACTCCCATCAGCCTAATCCAGTGGCCATGTTGCCTAGGGCTGATGGGAGTTGTAGTTCAAAAAAGTAACTTTTCCAAGCTCTGTTTCCATGTTATAGGTTCCACACAGTACTTGTTCTACTCTTGTAAGAAATTGATCCTTTAGTGTGGCAGCACCTACGCTTTGGAACTCCCTAACTATTTCCATTAGGCAGGCACCTTCATTGTACTCATTTTGGCACCTGCTAAAAATATTTTTGTTTAGGCAAGCCTACCCAGGCATGTAGAAGCTATTATGTTTCCCCTCCCCTGTTTTTAACTCATTGTTGGTTTTATTATTTTGAATGTTTTTAAATACCTATATTTAACTGTTTTTGCCAATAATTTTATTGTTTTAATTCCTTCTATAAACCTCTTTGAGGTTGTTTTTTTACAATAAAGCAGTTTATAGATGTTGTAAATAAAATATGTAAATAAATTTCTGAGTCACTGTGACCCTTGGGTCTCTTTCATCTTTTATACTGAGTCAGGCCATTTGGTACCATCTAGATCAGTACTGCTGACATGGATTAGCATTGGCTTTCCAGGATTCCAGGCTATAATCTCTTACAGAGATTGAATTTTGGATCTTTGCATGCAAAGCATGTGTCCTACCCCTGAGCTACACCCTGTTTTAAAAAGTAGCTTTTAAAATTGTTCTTTTCATTTCACTTATGAATGCATAGCATACGAGGGCAGATCCACATAATACATTTAAAGCACATGAATCCCACCACAGAATTCTGGGAACTGGTGGGAACTATAACTGTAAGGGAGAAACTACACTTCCCAGGATTCTTTGGGGGAAGTCATGCACTTTAGATGTGGGTTGGATATGCTTTAAATGTATTATGTGGATCTGCATTACTTCATAAACTTTGCCTGCATATAGATCATTTCTACCATAGCCCTGGGTTCCTACTAGGAGGAAGGGCAGGATATAAATCAAATAATAAATAAATAAATAAATTTTAAAATAGAAATAAGATACAAAGTTTACTGGGTGACCATGGACTATGTACCATCACTCAGCTTAATCTGCCTTCCAGAATGAAAACAACAGAGGGGGACCATGACCACCCCAAGATGCAACCCTATACATGTTTACTCAGAAGCAAGTCTCAATATATTCAATGGGGCTTAACCATACAGGGAAGCATGCACAGGACTGCAGTTCAGTGATAAGGAACTTCACTCACCCAATCCAAAATTCAGAATCATGCCACTATAAGCAACTGTTTTATACGTGTTTTATGGTCATTGGATTTTAAAGGGATTTATTTCTTCTTGTGAGCTGCCTTGGTTTCCAAACCTACCTCACAGGATTGTTGGAAAGACTACATATATGTACACACACACTAGAGATGTAAAAATACATACACTCCATATAATAGTTTATTGTCAAAACCAGTTGGCCATCGCAGAATTTTTTTTAAAAAAATAAGTATTAGTTTCCTGCCAAATAAAAGCAGTGGCACATACGTGAGCCCTCCCTAACTGCTTTTAAAAAATCAGAGGGGGAGAGAAAGATTTACAACACAATCCTTTTCTATGTTCACTCAAAAGTCCCATTGATTTTCAGCACAATCCTAACCACATCTACTCAAAAGTAAGTCCTGCTGAATTCAATGGGATTAACTCCCAGGTATGTGGAATTAAGCATCACAGATTTACTCCCAGAAAAGCTTCATACTGGGAAGGTTTTCAAAACAGGTTATGAATAAGACAAACTTCCCTCTTCCAGTAAAATTTAAACTTGTTTGACTTCTTAATAAGAAAAGTATAACACTGTAGCATGTACACTTTTTAAAACTTCAGTTCAAAAATTATTTGAAAGATAAAATGTATAATATGCTATTTTTGCAAGTGATTAAAAAAAACCCTGCATGTACACTTTTATGCCTACCAAGATCCTGCTGTGATCTTCTATTGTAGTGCAGTCCTATGCATGTTTACTCAGAAGCAAGTCCCAATCCTGTACAAAGTACTCTTTATGCTGCTGAAAGCTATATATTTACTTAATTCCTGATGTGAGACAAGCAGGAAAAGGAAACTGTGAGTTTAGCTATTGCCTGGGTCAACAAATCTTGTCAATCACAACCCTGACTTCATTTATTGGCTAAAAACCTGAAAGGGCAAGGATTAGAGCAGCCGGTAGTAACAGACATTGCAGGGGGAGCAGCTGACATTATGGTTTATATCTTTTGAACCAGACCACCTAGAAACTTTTTTAAAAAATGAAAGCTAAGAGTCCTGAGTTTAAGGTGACTTACCCAGAGAGAACCCCAAAAAACCAGAGTCTCCAGGCAAAAACCAGACACCTGGCAACCCTACATGTATATGAAGAAGGAGAATGTCAAATTCACATGAGTGTACTGAGAAAGCTGGTTTGGAGTGTGTGGGGAGCAGGAGAAGACAGACTTACCCAGAACATGGCACAAAACTTTAATGACCAGTTGTTATTTAAGAACAGTAATTGTTCCTGTTGAAATCTTTTGGGGGAAAATATAAGACTCATTCTGTGCTTTGTCACCTTTGGCATACAGAAGGAGCTACAAAAGAGCAGAACTAAAATAATATAATCACATGTGTGTGTTTTAAAAAGCAGCTTCAGTTGAATTCACTTGTCTTGTATTTTAGATCATATCGCTACATTCTTAGTTTGGGGAACTGGATGTACTCAAGAGTACAACTGGATGTACTCTCATAGGTGGTTGATATATGCACATCAGTTCCATTTATTTCAGCAATCTGGAATGTGTATAACTGTGTACTGAATCACACAATCCTAGTAATGACCATGAGGAAGCTATTTTCATATAAGTTGTGCAATAGCGATAATGCCCACATCTGCATTCTCTGTGTCCTGTTGGTTACTAAAACCACACCTGTTTAAATTCAAGTTAGCTGGCAAACCTACAGGGCTTCATGTTCCAGAAACTGTTTGCTGTAAGTTCCACATCTGAAGAAGCACATGAGTTGGCATATGCCTTCCCATGAATGTTTCTGTGTTTTAAAAGTCTTATTCTTTGTATTGTGAGTATAGATTTTCCTTTCCAAGTTATATCCTTTGGTCACCTTGCCAGCACTCTTTTCAGTGTTGTATTGCAGAGTCCAACGTAAATACTAAAGGGTAGGAAAGAACATAAGGTGCTACCATGTACTGAGTTAGACCATTGGTCCGTCTAGCTCAGTATTGTCAACACTGACAAGAGCTCTCCAGGATTTCCAGACAAGAGTCTCTCCCAGGCTTAACTGAAGATACTGAAGAATCGAACCTGGAACCTTCTGCATGCAAAGCAGATGCTCTGCCACTGAGCAACGGCCCTTCCTAATTTAGGTGTGTGTGCCGTGTGGAGAGGAAATGGGGGTCAGAAGACATGTACAAGCTTGGAGGGCCTACCTGGAAGACAAGAGAATGCTTGAGTAAATAATGAGATGGAATGGGGGCATAAAGGGTTAGAAAAGAGAAAATGAACTTCACTTTGAACAAATGTGCCACAACCAAATGTACTTCATCCCCAGGTCCTAACAGGAGCGCTCCTGGTCAGGGTTCCAGAGAGCCTGAAGCTCCCATTGTGGGTGGGAGGTTTCAGAAGGGAGAAAAGGAAAAGGAGCATTTCCCCCCCTTCACACTACTGTATCATAATATACTACAGGCCTTGGGTTCAGGGAGAGGTTTCTAGAGGCGGGGCAGGGGAAACTTTTTTCTTTCCTCCCTTCTGAACCATGGTACTGCTAAGAAATTGGGAATGGGACTGAAGTCAGCCCTGAAAATGTAACACAAGACAACCACAAAGGAATCAGGCTTGCCAAGGAACGGTGAGAGAAATGTTTTGAGAGGAGGGCTCCAATCCTTCCTTCTCCTGTTGCTTTCGCTTCTGCCCCATCTTCTACCGCCTTCATTTCATTAGACCCAGGTGCTTCAGCACCCTTCAGTTCCTTCATACTTTTCCATTTCTGGGTTGCTTGCCTCCCCTCTGACCCTTGCACACCCAGGAAGAGGAAGATACCAAGGCGAGGAAAGCCAGCCAGCAGTGGCAGTCGAGGCTGGTCCATGAGGAGTAATGGGGTGCTGCTCCCCTATTACAATCTGCCTTCAACCAGCCCCCACCTGCCTGCCTTCTTCCTTACAATCTGTCATTGGCTCTGGCTCTGGCTCCACCTGCTGTTGGCCTCCCTTGTCTCCCACTGTACCAGTCTCAATGTCACCAGTGAACAGTGGCAAGATTTCCTGGCCCCTCATCATATGATGTCCCATGGACAGCAAGCCCCTGGTCCTAGACAAGGGTCTCAGTCATCCGATGGATGGATTGCATCCACTTCTGGTTTGCAGATGGCAAATAGCAATGTAGTTCTGATACTTTTGATCTTCCTCCAAAACATTTAAAGTGTAAGATAACAACAACAACAACAACAACAAATGATGCAGCTATGTGCCTGGATATGGCAAACTATAGTTGGCTTTCAGTGTACAGAAATGGGAGGCAAATATCAGCTGGGTTTTTTTGCACCAAAAAAGTTTTCAGTTCCTTGACAGAGAAGAGAATGGTTGAAACACACTGTGGCACAAAAAACATTGACACCACTGACTCAAAACGATACTGATAGGCCACTGTAAATGGAATACCTGGAACACAGGAAATTAAGTGCTACAGATGAACAAATATCATTTATGAATAGATCTGTAAGCTTTCTCACAGCACTATGATGAAAATGTTCATGCAAATGCAAATTATTTAGGTCAGCTAAACTATATCTCTGCAATTGCCTTTCGTCTAGGTCAGAGGTTCTCAAACTTTTTCCCCCAAGGATCACTTGAAAATTGCTGAGCGTCTTGGCAGACCACTTAATGATTTTCTGCTGGTTGTAGCAATTGGCATGTGTGGTGCTAGATGCTGTATGGTCTTTAATTGTATTTTATTGCTTCTTTTATTTCTTATATAGAAATAAATTGTATAGAATTCAAATTGTAATACAATAAAATACAGTATCAGAAATAAAATAAAAATAAAAATATGGATATTTAATTCAGACATGCCATAGACCACCTGAATGAAGCTCGTAGGCACTTCATTCCATGGACCACAGTTTGAGAACTCCTGGACTAGATCATTGGTGTCAAATGGAGAGAGAGGGTAGAAGACAGGATGCTACCAAAATGCATGTAAATAATATTTTAAACCTTGTTAAACTAATTTGCTTAGACACTGTTTGAGCCTTGTACTAACCCACCATTGTGGGCTTCAGACTTTGTCCTGAGCCGGATTACAAAAATAAGCACAACCACCTTGTATTGTGAGTTGATCTTGAGGTCGGTGGTAGTGGAAGGTAAGTCAGTAGAAGGAAAAGATTGTGTGAAGTAGGAGGAAAGCCCCCCCCCCGCCCGCCTGCACACAAACTCACACACACAGTCCCAGGTGTCTGTAATTTCTCATGCAAAGGAGGAACTTCACCAAACCAAAAAGAAATGTACTGTTGTAATCACCCTACATCCATTAATAAAATAAAATCACATAGCTTCAGGCTTATTCACACAGTCTATTTTTTGCACTTTAGATTAGGTGCATTATAAAGTCATTGTGACTTTCAGCTGGGATCTCCACAACTGCAGCTGCTGATTGAGCACCATTCATCCCAACATGGTGGGATTCTGTATGAATCACCGAGGTCTAGGATGAATCCATTTTAATAAGCCAGACATCTATCATGGTTTCTATAATGTTTTTTTAAATTTGTATCCCACTTTCCTATTACAGTTATAACCAAAGTGGTTTACAATAAAAGGAAAACAAATTTAATAAACAACAAGAAAGCAATACATCTTTAAACGGGAGGACAAGAGTAAGAGACCAGTAGAAAAACATCAAGGGACACTACTAATACTTCGCTAATATATACTATAAACTATACATTAAAAACTGAAACCCAGATTGCCAAGGAAGCATACAGGGCTAGGCGCATCTGGGACTCAGCAGCGGTGCCCAGGAATTTCTGCCTCACATTCCTTGTCTCTTTAAACATAATATACTTACTAAATGATGGATAAGTCCTCAGAAAAGTGGCAATCATTAAGAATTATCTCAATCTGGTAGACAGTAATATATCTCCATTGGCTGGCCCATAAGGTACTAGTGGTACAACTAAACCCTGACTTCCAGTCATAAATGGACAAGAGTTCCAATGCAAACATTTATCTCCCAACGTCTCCTTTTGAAAAAGAAAGACTTTTCATCCAGTGGATGAGAAATCACCAATACATGGGTGCAAGGTGGGTGGGGCAATAATGACAGAATTCTGTCCATCATGTTTCATAATTGTTGTTGTTGTTATGTGCCTTCAAGTCGATTACAACTTCTGGTGACCCTATGAATCAGTGACCTCCAAGAGCATCTGTTGTGAACTGCCCTGTTCAGATCTTCTAAGTTCAGGTCTGTGGCTTCCTTTATTGAATCAACCCATCTCTTGTTTGGCCTTCCTCTTTTTCTACTCCCTTCTGTTTTTCCCAGCATTATTGTCTTTTCTAGTGAATCAGGTCTGATGTGTCCAAAGTAGGATAACCTCAGATTCATCATTTTAGCTTCTAGTGACAGTTCTGGTTTAATTTGTTCTAACACCCATGGTGTGCACAAAACTCTCCTCCAATACCACATTTCAAATGTGTTGATTTTTCTCTTATCCGCTTTTTTCAGTGTCCAACTTTCACATCCATACATAGTGATCAGGAATACCATGGTCAGAATGATCCTGACTTTAGTGTTCAGTGATACATCTTTGCATTGGAGGACCTTTTCTATTTCTCTCATAGCTGCCCTCCCCAGTCCTAGCCTTCTTCTGATTTCTTGACTATTGTCTCCATTTTGGTTAATGACTATGCTGAGATATTGATAATCCTTGAGAAGTTCAATGTCCTCATTGTCAACTTTAAAGTTACATAAATCTGTTGTCATTACTTGAGTCTTCTTGACGTTCAGCTGTAGTCCTGCTTTTGTGCCTTCCTCTTTAACTTTCATCAGCATTCATTTCAAATCATTACTGGTTTCTGCTAAGAGTATGTTATCGTCTGCATATCTTAAATTATTGATATTTCTCCCTCCCTCCTGGGATAGGCTTGCCTAAACAAGAATGTTTTTAGCAGGTGCTGAAAACAGTACAATGAAGGTGTCTGCCTAATGTCAATAGGCAGGGAGTTCCAAAGCGTAGGTGCCGCCACACTAAAAGACGACTGTACATGTAGACATCACCAAATGGTCAATATAGAAATCAAATTTCCTGCATAAAATATTTTAGTTGCCTGATTGAAAATGTCCCCTTCCTGTCCATTTTAATTCACTCACGCCAAGTATTGTAATGTTGATACATTCCATTTCTTGCTTGACAATTTCTAACTTTCCCTGTTTCATGCTTTTCACATTTCATGTTCCTATTGTGTGTGTCGTACAACTCCGGACTCTCCTTTCACATCTGTGCACATCAGCCTCTGGGCTTCCTTTCGGCTTTGACCCAGCTGCGTCATTAGTCACAGCGCTACTCGTACTTGTCCTTTATTCTTCCCCAGTAGCTCTGTGAGTGCCTTCTGACCTGGGGGTCTCATCTTCCAGCACTATCTTGTGTTACATTTTGGATACTCTGTTCATCGGGTTTTTGTGGTAAGAGGTATTGAGAGGTGGTTTACCATTGCCTTCCTCTGAGTTTGGATGCATCTTAGCCTGGTGTCTCAGCTTTGACATTCCACCATGGGTGCCCCTGCTAGGAGTCTAGCCTCTTGGTCTAGACTCCTGACGGCTTTGTTCTCAGCTTCTTCAACACTCTCAAACCTCCTCACCACGTTAAGGTGTGCATCCTAAAGGGGGGTTTCTTAATAAGATGTAAATATCCTCTTCGTCTAGGAGCTTTCTATGATGTAAGTGGTTGTTCAACTACCATAAATGCAAGATCAGAATAGAGAAGATAGACTTGTGTTCACTGGAAAATGGTCTGTGTGAGGCTGAAAACAGCCCTGACATAATGGATGGGGATTAAGACTTGTCTTGGAAAATGTCCTTTCTAAGCATTCTCACCAGAGATAGTCTCTTCTTTAGAAATAATGGAAATAATCCATGGGTGTCTAATGACAGCAGACGTACTGTGTGATAAATCCCAAAAGACAAAATTTTAGTCAGAACTTGCAGGACTCTGTGAAAAAGTTCAAGTGAGCAGATTCATTGCATAAGGGCTAGGGTTGTGCCTGGAAAAAAGACAGGAAACTGAGGCACAGCCATTGGCAATGCTGGCTGAGGCTGATGGGAGTTGTGGTCCAACAACTTCTGGAGGTATACTGGTTGGGAAAGGCTGCACTAACCTATTAGAATTCCTTGAGAGTATCAACAAGACTATACAGTAGATAGAGATGATTGAGTCGACACAGTGTACTTAGACTTTCAAAAAGCTTTCAACAAGGTACCTCACCAAAGACTCCTGAGTAAATTTAGCAGTCATGGAATAAGAAGAAAGGCCCTCTTGTGGATCAAGAACTGGCAAAGAAACCGGAAGCAGAGAGTAGGAATAAATGGACCATTCTCCCAATGGGGGGATGTAGAAAGCGGAGTCCCCCAAGGGGCTTGTGCTTTTTAACTTGTTCATAAACAATCTAGAGTTAGGGGTGAGCAGTGAGATGGCCAAGTCTGCTGATGATGCTAAATTGTTCAGGGTTCTTAAAAGAAAAAAGGGATTGCCAAGAGCTCCAAAAGGACGTCTCCAAACTGAGTGAATGAGTGGTAAAATGGCAACAGAAATCCAGTGTAAACAAGTGTAAAGTTATGCGTATTGGAGCAAAAAATCTTAATTTCACATATAAGCTCAGGGGGTCTGAACTGGCAGTGACTAACCAGGAACAAGATATTGGGGTCATAGTGGATAGCTTGATGAAGATGTCAACCCAGTGTGCAGCTGTTATGAAAAAGGCAAATTCCATGCTAGGTATAATTAGGAAAGGTATTGAAAATAAAACTGCCATTATCATAATGCTGTTGTATAAATCCATGGTGCAACTGCATTTGGAATACTGTGTACAATTCTGGTTGCCTCACCTCAAAAAGGATATTGTAGAGTTGGAAAAGGTTCAGAAAAGGGCAACCAGAATGATCAAGAGGATGGAGCGACTCCCCTATGAGGAAAGATTGCAGCATTTGGGGCTTTTTAGTTTATAGAAAAAGCGAGTCAGAGGCAACATGATAGAAGGGTATAAATTATGTATGGCATGGAGAAAGTGGATAAAGAAAAGTTTTTCTTCCTCTCTCATAACACTAGAACTTGTGGACATTCAATGCAGCTGAAGATTCAAGACAGACAAAAGTACTTCTTCATGCAGCGTGTAAAACTGTGGAATTTGCTTTCATGAGAGGCAGTGATGGCCACCAACGTGGATGGTGTTAAAAGAATATTAGATAAATTCATGCAGGATAAGGCTATCAGTGGCTACTAGCCATGACGGCTATGCTCTGCCACCATAGTCAGATGCAATATACTTCTGAAAACCAGTAGCCGGAAGCCACAGGAAGGGGGAGTGCTCTTGTACTCAGGTCCTGCTTGCAGGCTTCCCCGTGGGCATCTGGTTGGCCACTGTGAGAACAGGATGCTGGACTAGATGGAACACTGGCCTGATCCAGCAGGCTCTTATGTTCTTAGGTGTCCCTGCCCAGAGCTTGGAAAAGTTACTTTTTTGAACTACAACTCCCATCAGCCCATTCCAGTGGCCATGCTGGCTGGGGCTGATGGGAGTTGTAGTTCAAAAAAAGTAACATTTCCAAGCTCTGTCCCTGCCTTTTCAGCTGCTGTGGGCTTAGCTGCTCTGATGTGACAGCTCAGCTTCTCTCTGGATGTCACAGAAGGTTTGGCCAGCCACGGCCCTTGCTGCTGAGAACAGGGAAACTAGAATTTATGAATTCTGAAATCCATAAGCCTTCTATATTAAATGAAACTCCCTCGGTTAATGGCAATGTGCCAGGTGCTTTCGAATGACACCTTGTAGGTGCAGATTGGCTGAGCAGCCTCAGAGCCTTTTTGCTGGGAAAGGGCAGACATCTCTTAACTGCTCATATTGTAGGATACGCTGTCCCCAGGCCAAAATAGCATAGAAATCCTGCATTGGCTTATCTCATTCCAGTGAGCTGACAGGAAGCCAGATAGAGCTAACTGCCTTTCTTGTTGTCCTTTCTCAAGAGGACTCCAGCCAACTTGATCATTCACAACTGCCCTGTTAATAGGACCTGTGCAGCCGAGGGGGATTTCGTCAGACTGCAGGCAAATGCTTTTGGTCTGCATCCAAGCTGCTTTGTACCCTAGCTTTTGTTGAGGGGGAAAAGGCATATTCAGTGACAGCACTGTGTAATTTGTTTTGGTGGTAGCTCTCTGCATTCACCTAGCTGAATAGGCTCTGTACCTAGTTTTTTTCAATTAAATTACTCCCCTACTTTCTGCTATTTCTTTTGTTTGTTGATTGTTCTTCCTCCCCCTCCCTCTCTTGCCAGTGGGGCTCGCATCAAAGTCACATAAATCATACCGGTGAAGAATTCACACATTCTGGGTACTGTTATTATTAGAGAGCCAGGGCATAACACACCCCTAAACCTGTTACCAACAAAACGCCCCAGTCCCTTTTAGGGGTCCTGGTGGCTTGAGTTCGCTCCCAATACTCACCCCTTCTTGAAATGGTGCTTTCCTTCCTCCTGAGACATGCTCTCAACATAGTTATTTAGGAGGTTGAAGATGAAGAAAAGAACTTTAAAAAGGTTGTTACAGTCACTTTTCCCCCTCCAAGAAATAGGTGTTCCTTTAGCTGCAGTCACCTAAAGCCAGCCCAAGCAGCAAAGGTTTAGTATGCTTCAGGTCCAAGGCTTACTGTGTTCAGACCCAAGCAGTGGTTAGCAGCAAAGGCAGGGAATCCCACAATAGTGTAGTTGCCACCAAGAATGCTTACCTATGTACCCCTTCCTGGTGTACATAAGCAACAGAATGTTCCTGGTAGTACATGCTTGTTCCACAGCACAGGGTCCACATCAGGATAGAATGGCTCATGACTGTCGGTGGAGTGATACACTCCAGGCCATTTTCCAAAGTGGGTTCAATGTTGGCATGCAAAACTTGAGGTTACGAAGCTGCCTCATGCAGCACTGCCTCTGTTAAAAGCCCTCACAGCCCAGACATATGAGGGCAAAAGTTAGAAGATTGACAGGGAGGCGCACAAATGGGCCCCCACCCCAATGTCTCTGGGTGTGCAGGGTGCACCCAGTCCACACCTAACCTTTATGTGTTTGGCACAAAGGTCTGAAGGGAGCTTGCAAGTGTGTTGGCATGTCACTGAGGACCAGTGTGGTGTAGTGCACTGTTCTTCAGCCTTGGGTCCCAAGATGTTGATGGATTACAACTCCCATCATCCCTGATCACTGATTATGCTGTCCGGGGATTATGGGTTTTGTAGTCCAACATCGGGGACCCAAGGTTGAAGAACAGTGGTGTAGTGGTTAGAATGTTGGACTAGGACCTGGGAGGCCAGAGATGAAATCCCCGTTCAGCCATGAAGCTCACTGGGAGTCCTTGGGCCAATCACTGTCTCTCGGCCTAATCAACCTCACAGGATTGTTGTGAGGATAAAATGGACATGGAAAGAAGCACGTACGCCACCTTGAGCTCCTTGGAGGAAAGGTGGGATAGAAATGTAATAAAAATCATGCAAGCATGTTTGCCTAGCAAGGCAAGTGTGAAGAGGCTTTTATGGGCATTCAGTCAAATGTGCTTACAAGCCCCCTTCATGCTAAACACCTGAAGGTCAGGATTGGAGGGGGGGTGCCTGGTTGGAGGCGGCTCCCATCTCTCTGATGTTAAGCTGCATGCACACCCATTTGTAGTGCAAAAGTATAGTTTTTCTCAATACGGAATCATTCATTCTCATCCTCAACATGCTCCTTTCAATCTAAATTGATTATAGCTTCTGCCATCCAGACGCATGGCTGTGGTTACTCGATATGTGTTTGAAACCCCTTCCTTCCCCTTGACTAGATTACATATTTGAAAACCCTCCCTTTGCGATCTTGGTATACGCCCACCTGCAACATCATTGGGCAGAAGTGGAAATGTTCCCCATTGCTGGGATCACCTGCATCTGTTTTCAAATGGACACACTGCTGGGTAACGCAGAATCAATATGCTATGAGTTTTTATTTTCGGAATGAAACCAGTTCATCAAGAAGCTCTTTTCAGGGGCAAAAAAAATATGCAATTGGTCTAGATTATGTGTGGACTAGGGCCACATTCACACCAAACATTTATTCCACTATTATTCCACTTTAAACAGTCACAGCTTCTCCCAAAGAATCCTGGGAAAGGCAGTTTGCTAAGAGCTACAATTCTCAGAGTTGTCTGGGAAGACGGACTGACTGTTAAGCCACTCTGGAAATCGTAGTTCTGTGAGAGGAATAGCGTTCTCCTAACAACTCTCAGCACCTTTCCCAAACCACACATCCCAGGATTCTTTGGGGGAAGCTATTAAAGTGCAATAATAGTGGAACAAATGTATGGTGTGAGTGTGGCCTAGGTAGAAAAAACCAGAACTCAGTCTCCATTGATTCTAGAATAAAATGTTTGTAGACAGCCTCTGATGTAACTAGCAGTAGCCTCAGGCAGAGGGCTTTCCCTACCCTGCTAAGTGAGTTCCTTTAGCTGGAAACTGAACATAGAATCCTAGACCTTGTGCAGAGAAAGTATGTGCTCTACCATAGTTCTAATGCTCTTCTTGTGTTTTCTGACTCACTGGCCCTCCCTCAGCCAAGAGGACTGCAGGATTCAAACCTACAACCTCACAACTACAAAGACTGCCTGGTCTTAACTACTAGCAACACTTCCTGAGGTAAATAAGCAGGCTGCCTCATGAAGAAGTGGCTGGCATTGTGATAAGAATAAATGTCCAAGTGTGAAATGTACTTAGAAGTGCCTTGCTATATAAGCTTTGCCTTTGCTGGTTGTCGATATATGCCAGTACCTCTGCCTAAAAGAAACAAAGAAGTGGAACAAGACAGCAAAAAGCAGACTCCAGGGCAATTGTGGGAGTTTTGAGTAGTGTGGCAGCCTCGCCTACAGTAGACTGCTGCAGATCTGTTGAGAGATATTCTTGATCAATAAAAGGTTTTTATTTCCTGCATTTACCTAGACAAACAGCCCTGTGCCAGTAACAGCTCACAGGGGGAGCTGTATATGAAATATCTTCTTCCCTCTCTCATTTTGGTATCTTTTAATAGCCTGGCTCAGTTTGGCCCATCCTGCAAGTTATAGAATACTAAATTAGATTGTCACTCCCATTGTCAAAATACTCTACTGGCTAAGTCTTATCAAAATGAATGAAGCTTGCCCTGGCAGTGCACTGTGAGGAACCATTGCCAAAGTAATATCTATATTAAGCAGAGCTAAAGTATATTGCTTGCCTTTTATTTGCCAAAGATAATTAGAATCAAAGATACCTCCAATAAATAATGCTAAACTTAAAAAAAAACCTATTAGATGATGCCTCTCTCCATATGTAATATCTTAAGATAAATACAAATTAATCTTTAAATACCCAGCTGGCAGTGGGATTTAAAGATATATATTGATTTTGAAAAAGAGAACATATACATTATTCTTGCACAGAACGTTCTCAGCATCATGGAACACAAGATACTTCATTAACATAGCATATAGCACTTTCAGGCTGATTAGCGGTAAGGGCTTTTTATTCAGTTCTTGCTATGCTCATGCAAGTATGCTTTAAACAAGCTGCTCGAAAAGAGTCCCTCTTTAGACTTCTTGTCCTGACACTTCCTCTGCTGCCTTTCCAACTGTTAAGCCCTCTAGAGCAGCCTTTCCTGACCAGTGTGCCTCCAGATGTTGTTGGACCACAATTCCCATCAGCCTCAGCCAGCATTGCCAATGGTCAGGAAAGATGGGAAATGTGGTCCAACAACATCTGGAGGCACACTGGTTGGGAAAGGCTGCTCTAGAGCCTCAGACTCTGCATATAGTTCCATTAACAGTAGTGTAGTGGCAAATTCAGAAGTACAGGGTTCCTTCATGATAGTCACAGCCACACCCCTCCCCCCTTTTTCCTGCTGGGTGGAGAATAAGGTCCTTGTTAATGCCTTCTCCCACAACAGATGTCCCTAGGCAGGGCCGGTTCTAAAGGGCAGCCAGGTTGGGCACTGGCCCAAGGGCCCCGGGGCTACAGGAGCCCCTGAGGGGCCCCTGAGGGGCCCTCTGCTCCCCTTCCGTGATCCGCACCCCCACAAGCCCCCCACTTACCTGTCAGCCGGCTTTTTAGCATTGCCCTTAATGAAGATGGCGGCAGCAGCTTCCTTAAGATACTGAAGCCTCTGCCTCCATCTTAGTTGATGGCAGAGATGTGCGCGCATAGCACACACGTGTGCCATCAACAAAGATGGCGGCGGAGGCTTCATTCCCTTTAGGGAAACCACGGCCGCCATCTTCATTAAGGGCAATGGTAAAGACTAGACAGGTAGGGGGGCACGGGGGGGCCATGTACATGCACGCGCGCACACAGACACACTGGGGGGCCAGGGCAAGCTGATGCCCAAGGGTCCCCGCATGCCTGGAGCCGGACCTGTCCCTAGGAGCCAATAAACATGAAAGGAAGGGGTGATGGCTACTGAAAAGAGTCCTCTTAGTGGCTGACTCGCCTCCTTTCACTCTGATTGGCTCCAATCAGCAGGAAAGGACAAGGAAGCATGTTAGAAGACTCTTCTCAGTAGCCAGCACACACTCCCCATTCATGCTGATTTGCTCATAGAATGCTGGAGACATAGGGACCCTTCTGGGGCCCTTCTCCTAACAAAGTAAGGGATTTAAGACCTCCAGGGGTGAGGTTGTCCATGGTCCCAGGAGGTCTTAGACCTCTTAAATTTGGGGAGCCAGGTCCTAGCAGGGTCCCTATGTCTCCAGTGTCCTACAAGCCCATCAGCATGAAGGGGGAGTATGTTCCCACTGAGAAGAGTCTCAATGAGTGTCAATTGCAGCCAAGCCTTTATTTAGGTGCTCCTTCAGAAAGACAAGATAAGTTGTGGAGAGTGAGAATTCTGTAATTGCAGAAGAAGAGACCATGATGCCAGCTTCCCACCTATATCATCAAGCAGTTTGGTAGCAGCAGGAGATAAATGTGTAGACACTGAGCCCTTCCTCAGGTAGAAATGAAGTGAATTTAATTATATTTAACTTTAAATTAGGTCAGTGAGAGTGTTCGATTAGATCATAATAACCATAGCAAGGTCATCCACACAGGGTGGTCTCACACACAACCTGTGCTTTTAAGCAACTGATCTTGTCCCTTCGGCATGCCTATTTAAATAATTATAACAATAGCCACTCAGCGCAAGCCTATGTATGTTTACTCTGAAGTTATTCCCATTTTGTTCAGTGGTACTTACTTCATTGTAAGTATATTTAGGATTGTAGTCACAGACAGTGTATCGGTCTAGTGAGTTGACCACAGGTGTAGATGTCTGTCTTTTTAATGAATAATCACATGGGGTCTAAAACACAACTTTCTGAATAGTATCCCTTGTGCTTTACTGGGCGGAGAGAAAGGATCAGTCTAACTCTGGAGCCAAGAATCTGCATCCTCGTGGAGTTTGGTTCACAACCAACCCATATCTTTAAAAGAGCGGAAGTGCTTCAGATCTAAAGCTGCAATGGAAAAATAGCTAGAGGGTGAGAACTTGGAGCAAAGGTCTTGGCGTGGGGTGTTGGAACTGGAGGTTGTGGGTATGGAGCATCCCAAAGTAACTGACCACTGCAAACTTAGGAATGATTGTACTCCCCACCCTGCCCCAATTCCCTTCTGTGATTACACCCAAGGCTTGTGTACTTGTAGAATCTCAGCAGCAGAATTGCGGCAATGGGGGGAAGGCTATCATATCTGGTGTAATTTTCTGCAAATCTGTACACTCTGAGCTTTCAAATACGACCTGTGTCAAGCGTTTCAGAACTTGGTAACAGCCTTAACATGGCATCTTGAGACAGAATGGCTTGTGCAGCTGATACAGCCAGTGTGGTGTTGTGGTTAGAGTGCCAGACTAGGGCCTGGTTGACCAGCTTTCAAATCCTCACTCACTCACAAAGCTTACTGGGTGACCTTGGGCCAGTCACAGTCTCTCAGCCTTTTTATGGTTGTTGTGAAAATAAAATGGGGAGGAGCAGAACCCTGCATGCCACCTTAAGCTCCGGGCAGGAAATGTGGAATATTAATCTAGTAATAAATAAATAAAATAAAATAAATAGTGGCTTTAATTCACAAAGGCCCTGCATAGAAAAAGTGCATGTATTGTACAATGTAAATAAGGAAATGGTGCACAATCTTCTATGTGTCTACTCAGAAGTAAGTTTAACTGACTCCAATGGGACTTATTCCCAGATGCTGTGTGTATAGATTTGCAGCCTTAATGTTGTGTCTCTTATGGTTCAACCACTGTTGAATCTTTCCCGCGAGACACCCTAGGCCTTAGACCTTAACAAAGGGTGATCCGATTCATTCATTCATTTTTAGTAGTGGCCTAAGAAGAAAATTAAAATAAGCTTGCTGCATCATAACGACTTTGGAATTTGTGTCAAGCATTCTGATGAGGTTTCCGGTTTAATGCTGCCAGCATTGTTGCTTGCCTGTATCTAAACTATTCAGAGGGCCTGGCAGAGAAGATCCTGCACGCCACCCACCTATCTGTCTGGTGCAGCTTCCCAACAACTATTAATGGTCCTGAATGCCTCCTCAGCCCCTGCCGTTTAAACAGGAAGAGCACTGTCAGTTTGTTACTCTGCAGCTCCAACTTCTGGTCTAGCCTATATTTTAACAATGCAAAAGAAGACCGCCTGAGAAAAGGCATAAAGTATGCATTTCTCTTCAGATGGTTTATTGTCCACAGAAAGACATTCAAGGGCACACATCCTTCTCTTTGCAAACACATGAGCAACGTTCCCAAGCTGCACACATGGGCAGCTTTGTTAGGTTCCATACAGAACTTGGAAAAGTTACTTTTTTGAACTACAACTCCCATCAGCCCCAGCCAGCATGGCCACTGGATTGGGCTGATGGGAGTTGTAGTTCAAAAAAGTAACTTTTCCAAGCTCTGGTTCTATGCATGCCCTGTCACAATGAATGCAGAAATCTGCCTTGCGTCTTTAAATTTATTTTATTATTTTTATAATTATCCCATCCTTCCCCCCAGGAGCCCAGGAAAGTGATAGATAGATCCCTCCTTATTCCTAATCATCACAATGACCATGACAGGTAGGTTAGTCTGAGAGATAATGATTGGCCTCTGGTCATCCAGGAAGAGCAGCCACTTAGCTGGAGTCTGTGCATGACACAAATAAGGGAGAGAGCAGACAACAGTACCCAGGAAGGAGCTGGCAGGAGAAGCACAGCTGCCTCCTCTCTCTCATTAAAGAATTTGTGAAGTTTGTCATGTTTTTTGCTGCCTTTCTTCCAGGGAGCTCAAGGCAGCATATATGATTCTTCCCAACCTTGTGCATTTGATCCTCCTAACAACCCTGTGAGGTAGGTTAGCCTGAAAGAGAGTGACTAGTCTAAGGTTACCATGGGGCAGCCGTCACCAACCTTGTGTTCTCCAGCAGTGTTGGACTGCAACACCCACTAGCCCCAGCCAGCATGATTGTACAGACATGGGCTTATGGGAGTTGTAGACCAGGCTGGTGAAAGCTGCAACAGCTGAATGGTGATATAAACTCAGGTAATAGTCCAACATGCTACTCACTATCCCACGCTGGCTCTGATATTTAAAATATACAGGCAAGAGACTCCATATTGTAACCTAGCAAGCGATTCGGAGTATCTCCCTACCATGCTAATATCTGGGCAATGTAGATGTGGTGTGCATTAGTGGCTTCCTGTTTTGTGTACAAGTTCTCTTCTGTTGAAACATCATAATTCAGTCCACAAACCAGCTTCTGTTCTGGCTGATTGATCTTTTTGTTACTCTAACAACCCAGAATTGTACACTGATGTCTCCTTATGGCAGCTAACTGCTAGAAAATGGACTCCTGGTACCTGTTGACCTTTAAAGCCCTATACGGTTTCGGCCCAGTTTATCTGAAGGAGCGCCTCCAGCATCACCAATCATGCCGCCTGACAAGATCAGCCACACAAGACCTTCTCTCGGTCCCACCAGTTAAAACAGCGAGACTGGTGCGGACCAGAGAGAGGGCATTTTCGATTGTGGCCCCCACCCTCTGGAATTCCCTTCCTTTCGACCTTCGCCATGCCCCCTCCCTGATAGGTTTCCGCCGGGCCTTGAAGACCTGGCTGTTCAGGCAGGCCTATGGGGTCTCTGGGATGGGTTAGTTTTTAAGGTGGTCATTAATCGGAAGAGTGGGGTTTTAGATGAATTGTGATCCGCATTGATTTTATTGTATTTTATTGTATGTTGTACGTCGCCTAGAGTGGCTGTTAATTCGGCCAGATAGGCGACTCAAAAATAATTTTTTATTTTATTATTATTATTTATTATATCTCTCTTGACTGTTTTGAAAGAGATGGCCAATCAAAGCTTGGGAAAAGGCTAATATATGCTCTGCAGAAACAGTTTTTTGAAGTTGGGAAGGGACACAGAGTGGCCAGTTGGTGAAGTCTGAAGTCAACGTGTGGATGCACAGCCTCTCCCTCGAGATCTGATGCGGGGTAAGGATTCTGCTGCCTTGTGGAAATACCTGCTCTTTCCCTTTGCTGATGCTCTACGTGTTAATTTGCAGGCCAATGAAATGCTACAAAAATGCCGTATGTTTCCAGTGCCCTCCCTCTTTTTCTGCCAAGGAAATCAAACATAGTTATTACCATCCTCTGGGATTTTTCATTGCACAGAAAAGTGGGGAGTATGCACCAGTATTCAACTGACATCAGAAAAAGAGACCATTTGGTCACATATTGTTGAAAAACAAACAAAAACAACAAAATGAAAAAGGTGCTATGGACAGAGCAGGCCCCAGACATTTTGCTGCCTGAATCAAAGGACAAGAGAGTGCCCCTGCCCAATTCCACCTACAGAAGGTGACTTTAGCCCTGGTGATGGGATAGCACCCCTCACTTCACTTGAGGCAGCAGGCTAGTGGAAGGGGCCCAGGAGGAGCCATGTGGGAACATAGAAGAATGGCTGGGGGGCTCAGGAGGAGCCTCGGGGGGGGGGCTGCCATTGTTTCCCCTCAGCATCTGCCACCTGAAGCAGTTGCCTTGCTACCTCATAAAAGGGCCAGCCCTAATGGTGGAATCAAAACAGTATTCCTTTCCTTTGATTTCAGTGAAATAATTCTGTTACTTGAGACCAACTCACCTTTCAACGGTCTTAGGTTGTTCCATTTGACCCTTAAGTCTCCATAGTGTTGAGCACACTTAATGCTTGTCCAGGTGATGATCTTGCCTCCTTACTTGGCAGCTGGTAAGCAACAAGATTCTAAATGGAGCAGTAGGGTAGTGGCAAATTCAGAAGTGCAGGGTCCCTTCTTGATAGTCATGCCACACACCTTTCACAGCCACGCCCCCTTTTCCACATTGCCTCGTCCCCCTTGCTCTCCCTATCATCTCGTGAGCCAATCAGCATGAAAGGAGAGGCTGTGTGTTAGCTGTTGAAAAGAGTCTTCTGAGTGGCTGGCTCACCTCCTTTCATTCTGATTTGCTCCAATCGGCATGAAAGGACGAGGACTCTTCTCAGTGGCTACCATGCTCCCTTTTCATGCTGATTGGCTTTGGCTCATACATTGGGACCCTGCTCCCAGAAAAGTAACGGGTCTGCGACACACACACCCCTGTGTCCCTGGATGACTACACCCCTGAAATGGAGATACCACACTGGGATTTCCCACCTTGCCTTCCTAAAGAGTTACGCCAAGAAGGGTGGGTTGGAATTCATTAACTTTCATAGAAAACATTTCCCTTTTGTATGTTCCTGATCCAGCTCTGTTCCCTCACCACATACTGTAGGTCAGCTGGCCTTATGACTGGGTCATATGAGGCTTCTGTAGATCAACTGACAACTCTACATGAGCCATCTGATACTTCTGTCAGATACTATCCCCATGGCTGTATTACAGTTGGGTTGACAAGCAGACCCAAAATGTCTGTGGCCATTACATTCAGATCTGGAGAGCTACACGTGCGAGTGGGCCTATTTGTACAGAGCATCAGATGTCAACAGGCATGTAATACCCATGAGAACAACTGGGTGTCAGGAGATTTCATGGATGCAGAAGACAGCATAGCAGAGTCTGTCTGTCTGTTTTTCTTACCCCTCAGAGCTTCTTTAATTCAGACTCAAGTTTGCTTCCATTCCCATGTTCAGATGGTGTTATTTCATTCTGTCACTGTAAATTACTGTTGCTGAAAATGCTGAATCAGGAAATGGGTTATAGCTCTTGAAGAAATGAATCCCACATTATGTCAAAGTGCTTCTACTGCAGTTTATGCTGTGTCCCTCAGCGTGAGTCATTGTCACACATTTTGAAGGCCAGCGTTACACATCAGAGTCTTCAGGGTGTCAGCTTTTCTTGTTCTTGCAATCTTTGTGGGCAGATCATGTTGTTAGGTGACCTTTTTGCTTAATTCTGAGAGTGTAGGGTTGTGATTCTAGGGCTTATGATATAGCATAACAACTAGAGAGTTAAAGCTGCTTGTTTAGGTTGGCAAAATCTAGATTGCCTAGGTTGGCAAAAGTGGGGCGTGACATGGTGTCATTTTTATTTCAAAAACCTCTCGAAGGAGAGAAGTGTATTAAAGTTGGGAATCAGGCGTGGAACATTAAGCAAGTCCAGAAGCTCAAAAATAATCATAATGTTTCTGCTAGCATTTTTTGCAGCAGGGAAATCCACAGCTCTTTCTAGGGTACCTAAAGAGTTTTTCAAAAGATATTTGCCTCTGCAACCACATATACCTATTTAACTAGGGGCACTTCCAGACTGTTCCACTTTTGTGTGGCTCTCTCATACATTTGCGTAGATGCCAGTATATATGCCCTTTGTGCAAGAAGAGTTTACCTTCATAATCCACCACAAAGAGAGTGGGTACAGTCACATGTAACCAATAGCAAGCACTAAATAGCACTCTGGCACAACAAATCCACTTTGGAGGTTTTTTACGGCAGGAAAACTGACAGAGAAACTACAGTAGGAAGTGCAGGATAACAACCACTTGACAGCAAAGTTGTGTCACCTCTGTACAAGTTTTGTGAAAACAAATCAGGATAATTTTTCAATATACACTTCATCTGGAAGCAACCTAGTTGTATTTATTTATTTATTGTATTTATATACTGCCCCATAGCCGAAGCTCTCTGGGCGGTTTACAATAACTAAAAACATTAAAAACAAATATACAAATTTAAAAACACATCTTTTAAAAACAATTTAAAACACAATTTAAAACAATTTATATTCTGGATTTATTTATTTATTTATATCCCACCCTTCTTCCTAGTTTCAGCACAACAGCTGATTATGCATTGCCATGTTTTGTTATTTTCAGCTTCTGGGTATACTTTTTACACTCAGGTTCTTTTATGATGCCTTATACATATATTTGATCACTTTAGCAACATAACAAACTAATAACTTTTGTTCATTTCTTTTACAGCATGAAAAGTGTATTACAGAAAGGTTTGGCACATGAAGCTTAAAGAGACATAAAGCAAGAGTTCTAAGTTTAAGGGGGTCTCAGGTTATGCAAGGTTTGTATTCATCATCATTCCAGATGGGAGCCTAGGATGGTATCAGTGGTCTTCCAGAGTCTCTTTTATTTGTAAATGAAATGAAACAATACTGTACTAAACAGTAATGAATGTGTTGAGCATTGACTGACCTTCTGCTAAACTGTACTGTTAGGCCGGCCTCACAATATGAATTTATCTTTTTAACCAACCAGTATCTACTGATGTTTTAGTGATGTTTTTAATTATGGATATTTTACTAATTTTATTATATTTTGTATGTTGTATACTACCATAACATATTTTATGAAAGTGTGGGTTGTAGATATTGCAGTAAATAATAAAATAAATAAACATAACTGACGAGTTAATTTTTCCACCAAGGCAATGAACCTGATTTTTTTTAATACCATAAATCTATATTTGACTTGACATAACTAATCTGACCAGTTCTCTGTGGGGCCTTTTTTGTTTGCAAAGTACAGATAATGCTGCCATTACTAAGGCAGAGTAATAAGCATGCGTGCATATATATGCACACACATAGGCTGGCAGGCAGGCAGGCAGGCAGTGCTAGTAGATTCGTGGCGACACCCTTCCACTCCTCCAAAGCCCTCATATCAGCTTGCACTGCTGATATTTAAGTTGCTGGGAATTTCTAGCTCTGTGTGTGGGATACCACAGTGCCCAAGATTCTTTGGGGGACGTTGTGTGATTTAAATGATGCATCCATTGTGCTTTAAAGGTATGCTGTGGATCTGCCCTTATATAGTCACTTCACCAGCCGGTTAGAGTCTCACCAGCCAATTACGTTAGGGCATGGAAAAGTGTTATCTCATGTTACTCTCAGAGTCCCACTCCTCTGCAACCGCCCTGTCCCACTGTTTACATCATGTTATGCTAGTCACTCTTGAAGGCCTCCTTCTTTCTGGCCCTTCAGAAAGATTCACCACTCCTTCATCCACTGGGTTCGCCCATGATGACCCACCAGAATCTAGCAGGTTTAGCCCATGATGGCCCTTCAGATTCTACCCAGGCTTTGCCCCTGAGCTGGCAAATTCCATTCCATAGCCTAGCTTCTTCCATCAGCGTATGGCACCTTTGGGCACCTGCCAATTATTGTCTGCCTCAAAGGCAGCATGAGGCCTGGATTCACGCTTGGCCAGCCTCCCAGGCGACATGTTCCAATAGTGGGCAGGGCAAAAAAAGAACCTCGTAGAAAATTCAAAAAGGAAAAGGCACATGTCTCTACCACCAGCACTGTTGTCACAAACATACATGCAGCAGACAAGCAGGCACACAGCATTCTCACTCTGTCTCACACACAGTCATGTATACACTCACACACCAGATACACACACATCCGCGTTTCCAGTTCACTCCATTCCGGTGCTGGGGTGGCTGGAAAGATCTTCCTACCTGCTCTTTAGTGGGGATCCCTGAGGAACAGGCACAGAGATTTTCACTCCTAAACTTACTGCTAAGTCCCACAGCGCTAAGATCAGAGATAAAAGGCAGCTTTCCTTCCCAACCCCACTCCAGCACTGGGGTGGGTGGAAATGCTGCCTTTTACTCTTAAAAAGCAGAGAGTACGTTTATCTCTGATCTGAGCATTGCGCTGCTTAACACTAAGATTAGAGATAAGCAGGGGTGTAGTTGTCCAGGAGCTTGGGGGGGGGTCTTAGACCCCTTATGTTTTGGGAAGCAGGGTCCCAAGAGGTTCCCTATGTCTCTAGCATTCTACAAGCCAATTAGCATGAAAGAGGAGTGTTAGACACTGAGAAGAGTTTTCTAACATGCTTCTTTGTCCTTTCCTGCTGATTGGAGCCAATCAGAGTGAAAGGAGGTGAGTCAGCCACCAAGAAGACACTTCTCAATAGCTAACACTCTCTCCTTTCACGCTTATTGGCTCCTAGGGGTGTCTATTGTTGTGGGAGAAGGCATTAACAAGGATCTTATTCTTAACCCAGAAGCAAAAAAAAAAGAGCTTGGGGGCTTGGCTATGACTAACTTGAAAGAACTCAACTCCTCTTCTGAATTTGCCACTAGATGACACTGGAGATAAGGGATCCATCTGCCTGCTCTTAAAGGATTATCTCTGATCTCCACAAAATGATGTGGGATGACAAGCAAGTGGACGTGGCTCACTGGGACCTGCAGAGCAAATTCGGCCCACAGACTCCATCGCTGCCCTACACTGACTAGCAGTACCTCTCCAGGATTACTAATAAGGTGGGGGTCTTTCCCAACCTCACCTGGAAGGGTATGGAAATGCCAGTGGTTGAACTTGGAACCTTTTGCATGCAAAAACTATGCTCTACCACTGAGCTACTGCCCTTCTCCTAGCCAGTATGCTCCATTCCAAAATAAACATATTCACCCTCTAACTATAAGGAGGTCTACATGAGCCACCAGTGTGTTGAAACAATGAGGGGAGTGGGCCACATGGGCTAGTCCCAACCACCCTCTACCAGTGACATGCTCCCATGGGCATGGCTCCTGCTGCCAGTACAGAGAGCAGAAACACTTCTCCACTACCTGTACATCCAGACAGGTGTGGGAAAGGGCTCTCCTCCTCTCACATCGATGTTGCGGGCTGAGCTCCTACACATGATGAAGCACCCTGAGTTGACCAGGATCTTTCCCCACATGGAGGAGCTCTACCTTTGTACTTTTGCATGCTGTCCAAATGCATGAACGGCAGGGAACGGTTTCCTCCGTGAATGCCAGTGGCATGGTGTCCATCAGCAGCAGTGGCAGAGCTAATCTGCACAGTCCATCTCCACCCTACCACCCTGGACACCTTTTCTTTCAACACATGCTGAGTTTCTGTGAACTTCCCTTATGTGAATGGGAAAGACTTGTGAATAAAATAGATGTGGCTGCTCTGTCCTATCTAACTTGGCTTTTAAATGTACATAAAAATAATCACATGGTAAGACATGCCATCAAAACTAAGTTTGTTTTTTTTCTATCTTTAGCTTAAAAGAATACTTGGACCTTTGCTGATAATGAGTAGGGAACTGTTAAACAATTGGTTATCCATAAAGACAGCGCGCACACACCAGAACCCACCCACCCTCACAGCACTTCGAATGTCTTTCCGTACCTTTTTCTATCCCTGTAGTAGCACACATCTATCTATCTATCTATCTATCTATCTATCTATCTATCTATCTATCTATCTATCTATCTATCTATCTATCTATCTATCTATCTATCTATCTATCTATCTATCTATCATAACACATGCACTGAGTTTGCGCTTGCCAGCCAGCTAGACTTTGTAGACATTCTCCCACACTGAGAGAAAGAAAAATAATTCACTGGTACTGATTTCATCTTCCACAAGTTGTGAGAGTAGGAATCTCTCTCCTTGCTTTACTCCACCCACTCCCATGACTCTGGCCCTCTCAGATCTTCTTTGTTTCATGCTGGGAACACAAGGGAGCAGATTGTTTTGGCTAGAATGCAATGGACACAGATGTTACCACCTGTTGCATGCGCCTTCCTTTCCATTGTATCCTGAAACACTTCTAAAAATTTACTGGAGGAAGAAAACTGTGACCTTTGGCATTACTTAGCACCAAGTGCTATGCAGTGGTTTGTTTCTTTACTTACAGGTTGGCCTTCTGGTTCCTGCTGTGCTACTCTGAGGGTGCCTGAGTGTAGATGTGCCAACACAGAATCCGGTTTTGCCCCAGCTTCTTCTCTGATCTCAAAGAGAGGAAATATCCTTGGACAAATCTGCTTTGTCAAGGTTGAAAATGTTCCACACCACAGATGGCGACCATAAGGTGCAAGTGAGTTTTCTGATGAACTGGAGATGCCATGCCCATTTGCTTCACTTCTGAAGGCTTGCCGGGGGAGGGGGGGGACACCCACCTTTTTTTCTTCATTTATGGAGTGAGAAAATTTGCTCAAAACAGATTTTCAGTTTAACTCCTCGGTTCTATACTATTCATGGCACCCCCTGCTACTGCCAATTTGACAACGTGGAGCTCCTGTTGCAAACCACCCCCCTTGTAGCATATTTGTAGCAATCCATGCTTTAAAAAGAAAAAAGATATGTAGAGGTGGTGGAGTAGCTTCTCTGTGTGTGTGTGTGTGTGTGTGTGTGCGCGCGCACGTGCGTGCTCACGCGCGTGTGTGTAGAATTTTGCTATGGTTCAAACTTCTGCTATTGGAGGCTCACTTGGCTATTCTAAGTGATGATTCATGAGAGTTGTTGCCAAATGAGTTGCACACCATGCCATTCTTCTGTATCTGAATGCAGAAATGCCCACCTACCTTTTAATACAACTGGTGCTTTTTAAGCCAAATGCTGCTTTGCTTACAGGATATCGATTGTAGGGGAATTTCCCAGCAAATGGCATGAGTGGATTTTCAACCCCTTGCCTCTATGCACTGGGCAGGGCAACAGTAGCAATAGTTGCACAGGGCAATGCATGTGATGACTTTCCACTTCCTCAGCAGCGATGCTTTTGTGTAAATATTAGCACAGCCAGGCGGTACTGGATGTGCACTGTGAAGAAATGGTGGCTGTTGAGGTGCTGTGCACCCTGAGAGTTAAAGGTGCAGGTTTAATTGTCATTTGGCTACTTTTGTCTAAAGATAGATTGGAATGCTAGTCACTCTCACCTATGTTAGAGGCAGCTGGGAAACAAGTGCACCTGGCCTGGCAAATAAGTTTGCATTTGGCATATAGAGTGGCTAAGAATTCCAAAACAACAATATTTAGGATCAAAAAGAAAACTGCCAAGATCATAATGCCTTTATACAAATGTATGGTGAGACCACACTTGAACTGCTGTGTAGGCGCTGTATAGTGGGAAAAGGCTGGTGTATCTCCCTTATGGAAAAGGGTTATAATATTTGGGACTTTTTAGATTAGAAAAAAGGCAAGGGGGGGGAGACTCAATAAAAGTGAATAAAATTATGCAAGTGGATAAGACAGGTCACTGTCCAACTTTCATGATTCTAGAACCTGGGGTCATCCAATAAAGTTGAAGGGTGGGTGATTCAGGACGGACAAAAGGAAATCTTTCACACAGCACATAGTTCAACAATGGCCTTTGCTGCCACAGGATGTAGTGATGGCCACCAATTTGGATGGCTTTAAAAAAGGATTAGACAGACTATCCGTGCCTGCTAGCCCAACTGACTATGTGTACTACCTCCACTATTGGAGGCCATATGTCTCTGAATACAAATTTCTGGCCAACAACAGCAACACCAACAGAAGATGGTTCCTGTACTTAACTCCTTCCTGTGGGCTTCCTAGAGGCATTTGGTTGAGCACTCTGGGCTTTTGGTCTTATCCAGCAGGCTCTGCTTAAGTTCTTATGTTCTGAACAAAGGTTTGGCAGGGGAGCTGTTTTTTGTTTTTTTGTATTTCAAGGGTGCTGTTTGCTGTTGGGAATCCGGAATTGTCAGTCTATGCTTCTGTGTTTTTGTGATGCTTGCCCAACTTGCACATTTGAAAAGAAACAGATTATTACAAAGGCACCTGAAGTCCCCAGTGCTCTCTCCTCCAACTGTGAGCCAAGCTTCTCTGAATTTCCCACCGCTTGGCAAAAGGGAAGTGGGAAAAGAGTACACCTCTGGTTGAAAGACCCTCTTGCTCTGGTTTTCTCTTTTGCAATTTCCTTCGTTTCATTGTGGGAACATAGCTTCTGATTTTCAGTGTTGTCAGATTTATAGGACTCCACTTCCTGCCTAAACAGGGGCATAAAATAAAATGAAGGAGTATAAATCGACTGAGTATCCCAAGTATCCTTTCTCTTATTGGCTTGCATCTGAGGCATTCCAACAATAGCATGCTGTACAGGAATGGCTTGATTTTTTTTTACGGTATGTATGCTCAAATATGCATCCTGGGATCTTTCTAAGCTGTAATAACATAAGCATTACCCACAGGCTTAACCTGGCAATAAATCCATGTGATCACAAACTTTACATGCGGCAAGGTGGAAGAGGAATTTAGGGAGAGAGACGAAGGCAGGAACAGATGTTTCAATGGTGCAGTGAGGCTTTTTAAAGTATTCGTCCTTACATGACAACCAGGGAGGAGGGGGGCAGCAAAGTGTCTTGGGCCACACTTGGTCTTGCAAAGCCCTGTGCCTTTGCAAGTGCCAATGATGGGCTGACCAACAGCACTTGCAAAGGCACAGGGCTTTGCAGGTGTCACCAGTCAGCTGATTGGCAGCATCTGAAAACCTTTGTGCAGGGACCCCATGCTTTTAAGTGCCCCACATCTGATGTCATATATGACATCAGGTGTAGGGCAAGTGAACAGGGCTTGGCTGAAATGGCCTGGCTGGCCTAATTAGGTCCATGGACTGGAGGCTCCCCACCGCTCTCCAAAGCAATGAAGATATCCAGGGATGTGAAGCCTGCTGATAAGAACATTAGGATAAACTTTTTCATGGTAAGAGCAGTTTGAAAATGAAGCCAGTTTGCAGTGGAGGGTGGGGGTGGGTATCTCTCCTTTGTCAGAGGTCTTAAAGCAGAACCTAGACAGTCATTTGTTGGAGATACTCTAGCTCTTGATTTCCTGCAAATATTTAGATTAGCTGGCCTTCAAGGAAGAACGTATCCAATTCTATATGACATAATCTGGAGCCATGGAGAAAAGAATGGAAGTATTTCATCCAGGATGGCAAAGTACGCTGAAACGTATACACTGACACAAAGAGGGAATGGAGTAGGGTTGCCAGGCTCAGGGCCTGCGAATGATTCTGTATCTTTAAGAGAAGAGAAAATTCAGTCAAGTGCAGGTTTTCTTGCAACACTGTAATGGGAAAAACCACTAGGTGAAATTCTCCCTTCCCTCTGCACAACTTTTAGAGATAGAGAAGACCTCTTGGTTGCCAGGCCCAGCCTCCAAGAGGTCTTCTGTATCTTTAAAAGTTGTGCAGGGGGAAGGGAGAATTTCACCTTGTGGTTTTTTCCATTACAGTGTTGCAAGAAAACCTGCACTTGGCTGAATTTTCTCTTCTCTTAAAGATACAGAATCATTCGCAGGCCCTGAGCCTGGCAACCCTAGAATGGAGAATTCTACTTGCCCTATCACTGTTTGTATTCAAGGTGGAAGGTGCAAAGAGTTAAGGTGCATCCCATATCCAGGAGGGACATAAATGAAAATGAAACCCACCTAATCTGCAGTGTGGGCAGACCTGTAGAAGACATTCTTTGGCATATATCTGTTAAATAAGATTTAAATTTACAATGTACATTTATTTGAGTACTGCTAGGTTTTGTTAACCTAAATCTTAACAGATGATGTTGGTGTAGAGTTTTTTAGCGGGGAGTTCTTTATTTTGTTATTAATAATTCCCCAATATTTACATTTTGGGTTGATTTTTCCTGTTTTGGCTTTGTGCCAAGATCAGAGTTTAGGAATTGCTCATGCAAAGCCTTTTCATAACAGCTACCTCAAGGGTAAAGGGCACTTTGATCCTGAATAAATGCATCATTGCAATTGTGTATTGACTTCAGATTTTGTAGTTGGCTTATTTATACCGACATATTAGGAACACAGGAAGCTGCCATATACCAAGTCAGATCATTGGTCCATTTAGCTCAGTACTGCCTACCCTGTCTGGCAGGGCTCTCCAGGATTTCAGAGAGGGTTGTCTCCCAGCCCTACCTGGAGATGCCATGGAATGAACCTGGGACCTTCTTCATCCAAGGCAGATGCTCTGCCACTGAGCTACGGCCCTTCCCCACTGTTACAGGTATCACCTGATTGTGGCGTAGCAATCACTGGGCTGAATCCAGCGTGTAGTGGCAAATTCAGAAGTGCAGGGTCCCTTCATGTTAATTACAGCCATGTCCCTCCCTGTTTTGTTCTTTTTTTGTTTTTTGTTTTTTGCTGTGGGGTTGAGAATGAGATCCTTCTTAATGCCTAGGAACCAATAAGCGTGAAAGAGGGGAGTGTTAGCTACTGAGAAGTGTCTTCTTGGTGGTTGACTCACCTCCTTTCACTCTGATTGGCTTCAATGCGCAGGAAAGGACAAGGAAGCATGTTAGAAGACTCTTCTCAGTAGCTAATACACTCCCCTTTCATGCTGATTGGCATGTAGGATGCTGGAGACATACGGACCCTGCTGGGGCCCTTCTCCCCAAAAAGTAAAAAGTCTAAGACCACCACCACCCGAGATCCTGCACAATTCCACCCCTGGCTGAATCTTAAACTCTGGGCATGTCCCTTCAACACATGAGGTAGGATGCTGGCACAGTGGCTCACAGAATCAGTCTGTGAATGAATTCAAACCAACCAACCCCCCCAAAAAACCACCAACCCACAGCTATAAACCTGAAAACCATGACTCACAAGTTTCTATATAACAGAGAAAGAGGAAGAAGAGGAAGGCATGTATATGTCTCTGTTTTACTGCATTCCCCAGATTTCCAGTGAAATAGGTAGGAGCTTTACAACTCCTGGTCAACAGGATGGGGAAAATACATTATATGGACATTTATTGATTGATATATAGGAGCTCTAGTAATTCTTCATCTTCATTTCCTGCACCCCTAAATTTTGGAGGCAAAGAATGCATAAATCTGACTTTGGCAGTTTTTAAAAAAATGCTTCCAACCTTTTTCTAAAAAAAGCCAAATCCTGAATAGAAAAAGGATTTGTGGGTATGAATTCCAGTACAGTTGGCCTACATAACCTATGACCCACCAAGCTGATCACAACCTGCCAATCCAATCTGGTGGCCTACCTACAAGGCGGCCCATACACTCCTCTCTGGTGCTGCTGCGGCCACAACAACACAGAGCTGCTGGGCTGCATTTAGTCTGGTGAGTGACAAGTTATGTTAGCCTGTAGTGGAGCCACTCCTTTCTCCTTTCTCACATGCGGATACAACCATTCATTGCACTGGAATTCATGTTTGTTTGTTTCATTAAAAACAAAGACTCTTTTTCGCTTCTGAGGTCCACGGACGGCCATTTCTCCATGTCTCTTCTAGAACTTTTGGACGTGACTGGCCTGACATCAAAGCATATCTGGCAAAACAATGGCAAGCCTAGAGGAAGAAGGAGGATCTGGTCCACCTAGCTCAATTTTGGCCCATCCAGCCCTGTACTGTATACTCTGACTAGCACCTGCTCTCTAGGGTCCCAAGCAGAGGTATTTGCCATCACCTGCTACCTGATTCTCTGTTCTTTTTCTTTTTAACTGCAGTTGCCTGGCATTGAATCTGGGGCCTTGTGTATGCAAAGTGAGCTCTCCATGTTAGGGTTGCCAGGTCCATGGCCTGATCCTGTATCTTTAGGAGAAGAGAAGGTCAGCCAAGTGCAGGTGTTCTTGCAACTCTGTAATGGGAAAAACCACAAGGTGGAATTCTCCCTCCCCCCCTCCACAACTTTTAAAGATACAGAAGACCTCTTGGAGGCCGGGCCTGGCAACCAAGAGGTCTTCTGTATCTTTAAAAGTTGTGCAAGAGGAAGGGAGAATTCTACCTTGCGGTTTTTCCCATTACAGAGTTGCAAGAACCTGGCAACCCTACTCCATGTGGAAATGTGGGAGTTGGATTGCAGCTGATCGTAGCCAAATGTAAGCACTGTGACATTCTTGTGATTTCAGTGGAAAAGAGACTTAAGTACATGCTTCACACTTAATAAAAATCGGTGTTTTTTAAAACAAACATACTGAACATGAGGAGACCAATTAATCTAGACTAGCTTAAAACAAAGCACTTCTATTTAAGCCAGTTTACCTTGATTATTACCATAAAACATTGATCAGCCTAAATCTAGGGTTTGGACGTAACTATGCTGTGGAAAACTGCATCCATTAACATTTGCTTTGACAAAAGGTTTTGCCTGTTCATTGTATTTGTCATTCCAGCCACTATCTTCATCACAACATTGTTGGAATGTTCGTGGTTTTTTTCTTTTTCAGTTGGCCACTTTAAAACTCTTTATAATTTTGAATACTACATTATTCACTATTATGCATTAAACATCGCTATAGATGTGCAGTGTAACGTTATTACATATATTGTGGGAAACATAACTTGATTTCCTTACAGTTCGGCACTTAAAATCTTATTTATAAAGCTGCATTAACATGCTAAAGCAATTCTTTGTTTGCCTTTCATTTTCCAGTTTAATACTAGCCCTTTTACATTGCTCATGAACGTGCTTCGTGAGCCACAGTCCAACAACTCAGTAGATTTATTTGAAGTGAGCTCTTCCGTTTCTATCTAACAAGCACACTTTGCTGCATTTATTTTAATGTGCATTTGCAGCAGCACCATTCTGAGTGCATTTATTTGAAGTTTGTCACATGTACATGGGATCACACAACTCAGGTAAACACAGCTGTGTTTGTCTAAGACCATACAGATTGCAAGGATATGACTTCAGTAAGTGGACAGTGAATTTGTGGTGGATAGATTTTGTCACTTACAGTGCAGGCTAGAAAACATGGCATCCCTTTCACAGACAAAAATCTTTGTTGCAGAAATGTGTAGATTTGGGCACCCAGAAATGTATTGTCCATTTAGATTCTATTACTACATAGTGCTAATTCTACATAGGTTATAGTTGATCTGAACAGAAAGAAAAAGGCAAAAAGGTATAATTTTTCAGGGGCAGTCCAAGACATTTTGCTGCCTGAGGACAAAATGGTAACCAGCATTCAGTATACAGAAGCCAACCAAACAGTTGAATCTTACATCGACAATGGGCAACAGGACAGCATTGTCTTTGCACAGTAGGCTAGCTAAGAGTCATAGTGCAGGCCCCATGGCACACATAGCTATGCCTCTGTCACCTCCACATTGCTCCCATCCCCCAGCATCTGCCATCTAAGGTAGCTGCCTCATAGTGTCTAGTGGTAGGACTGGACCTGTCCTCTTTATTCCTTTAGTAAACTATTATTACATTTCTCATATAGTGTGAGCTTACCGTTATTTTGTCATCCCTAGCTGAAGAACAATTTTTACCATAGGGCACAAATAACTGTCTTTACAATGGGTTTATTCTAATTTGGGGGTGGAATGGGAGCTGCTCCATTATGTATTGATGACTGTCCAGTATTTTACCTATTGTTATTAATCTGTTATTGTATTTTATCTCTTTTAATGTACGTCGCCTAGAGTGGCTAATTGCCAGATAGGCGACAAACAAATTAATTATTATTATTATTATTATTATTATTATTATCAATTCTAATTTCACAATTCCTACCCAGCAACTAATGGATTTCAGCGAGCATAATCCAGACCAGCCTGTGTTTTTGATTTGCTTTGAATCCCTCAAATGCATGTGCTAGTTTTGCTGTGATATTTCTACACTTTAAAAAGCTGTTTATATGATTCTTTTGATGCAATGCCAGTGCAGGCTCATTTATTTTGGGCAAATAGGGCAGCGACCCACCAGCCTGTCCTCAGCCAGCCCCCACTTCCCTGTCTTCTTACCTACAGCCAGTCCAGGGGGTGCCCGACTGCCTGTCCACTTCCACTTCCTTAGTCTCAGTGTTGCCTTTGTAGAACTCGACAAGGAGGACAGGGACAAAACTAGAAGTAGTTTGTTCCATCTGTCATTGGCTCTGGTTTGACCTAGTGTTGGCCTTACTGCCTTCTGCCCAACCAGTCCCGATGGGCACCAGCCACCACTGAATGCCTCAGATAGGGCCACCTGCCCTAATGTAGCATCCCTTGTGGGCTGCGATGCACTAATGAAGCTACTGGGCCTCAGGCCTCCAGTTCACTTTAATATAGGTGTGCACTTTAATAAAGTTCAGGGTGTAACTTCAGACTTTTTCATAGGAAGCTTATACTAACTCAGCCCACTGATCATCTAGTTCAGAACAGTCTACACTGATTAGTAGTGGCTCTCCAGAACTTCAGGCAGAGCACATTTCCAGCTCTACCTGGAGATGCCGAGAATGGGACCTGAGACCTTCTGCATGCAAAGCCGATGGCTCTGCCACTGAGTGATGGCTGCTCTTTCCCCACAAGAGCAGCTTAAAGCTGCGGTAGTGCTAGAGCAATGTGTGTGGTACTACAAGCTCTGTGGCTCAGCCTTCCCCAGTCAGCTGCTCTGTGCCAATCAATGCAGACAGTGTTTGGGCTGAATTTTTATCTAGAATTTTGTCTCCTACTTCCTCCCAGCTGGTGTGGGGATTCAGAAAAGCACAATTCCATATCCAACTGGACAAAGAGCAATGAGGACACAACGGGGACATAGAAGAGGCCACCCCCTTACACTTTTGAGAAATCCTTCTATTGCTACATACAAAAAGTTCTGGTAACATGCTGATCTCCTTCCTTCCTCTCCCACCCCCTTGCAATGTTCCTTCCCCCCACTCTTTTTTTGAAATTTTCTGAAGCTGCTGTACAGTCAAATCAAAACAGGCACAGGATTTTGCTAATTGAGTCATCTGTCGCTCTCACTCACCCTCAGTAAATCTTCATTAGAGTGTGGTAATCACACTCTTGATATGATGAGGGCTGAATTCTGAAATGATATAGTGTTATATTTACTTTACACTCCATTCGTGCAGCTACTGTGATACCAAAATCACAATGTGGACTAGTTACCCTATGAGGGTCATTTTGACTGTTGTAGCAGGACAGAAGCTTTATGGAGACTTTCTGCCTGCAGGAAGAGGAACATTGCGCTGCCAGGGAGGGAGAGCCCCTCGTCATCTGCTGCTGCTGTGCTGCTTCCCCTGGCTGTCACCACCACCACCCTTCCTGCTGGACTGCTGCTGTTGGCGGCTGCCACGCCCTGCAGGACCAGGTCCCAGGTACTCATCCAGCTGTGGCTAACCTTTTCCATCTGTAGCTCCTTGGAGGGATATATAGGCTGGCTGGCTGAGAGGCCTGGGAGACCTTCTGCCTGCGGGAGGGAGAACATTGCGCTGCCGGGGAGGGAGAGCCCCTTGTCATCTGCTGCTGCTGTGCTGCTTCCCCTGGCTGTCACCGCCACCACCCTTCCTGCTGGACTGCTGCTGTTAACAGCTGCCACGCCCTGCAGGACCAGGTCCCAGCCTATTTCATCGTTGCCGCTGCACTGCACGAGGAGAGTCTTCGGCCTGGGACATTGTCGCCGGATGTATGCTGTGTGGTGTGAATGAGATTGGTGTGTGTATGTATGTGAGTCTTTGCTTGTTTTAACTACACTTTAATTGTATTTTATTGTATTTTAATGCTATTTAATTATTTGTTCTGTTGAGTTTGCTATTTATTTCTATGTTTTTGTATTTTATGTTGCTGTTTTACTCTTATGTACACCGCCCAGAGAGCCTTTTGGCTTTGGGCGGTATAGAAATTAAATAAAATAAATAAAATAAATAAAAATGGAAAGAGCTGCCTCCCTCCTCACACAGTCTTGTCGATATCTGCTTCCCGCCACCATCTCTGTCATGCATGTTGAATCAGAACTCCATCTTTATTTTTTATTTATTTAGAATATTTCTAACCAGCCCTTCATCATAACCAATCTCAGAATGGGGTGCAATACAATGAGGAACACAGGAACATAGGAAGCTGCCTTATACCAAGTTAGACCATTGGTCCATTTAGCATAGTGTTGTTGGCACTGAGTGACCACAGTTCATCAGGGTTTCAGAAAGGGGCCTCTCCCAGCCCTACCTGGAGATGCTGGGGATTGAACCTGGGATCTTTTGCATGCAAAACAGATGCTCTACACTAAGCGATGGCACTTCCCCAAACACTTACTCAAATTAAAGAATCACAGTAAAAAAATGCATTCTGTTTCCTGACTCCTAACAGAGCAGAGCTGAGCAGAGCAGAGCAGAGGGAGTTGTCTCAGTTGGTCTACAGGTGAGGACATATAAGCAAGCCAGCTTTCAGAGAGTGAGCGAACAGAGCAAGCAAACAAGGACAGCAAATAGGAGTTTGACAAAGGAGTTCGACAGGGGAGGTCAAGGGTGAGGTCCCTAACAAAAAAACCCCCAAAAAACCAAATTGCTAATTCTCCTTGTACAGCGCACCACATACCAGTGGGACTCTCAAATTTACCCTGTAGTAGGACAGGACAAAGCACACGCCACTCCAAAACAAGTAGTTAGAAAGAAACAAAAGGTAGAAGAGAGTATGAATGGGAAGGATACTCCAGTGGTTGTGACCTGCAAGGTGTGTGCCATGTTTGTTTTCTTGCCTGAGAAAAGCATGGCGTACACGTGCAACAAGTGCAAGCTCGTGGCACTGTTGGAAGAAAAAATGAGAAGCCTGGAATGGCGGGTGGCCACACTGAGAACTATAAGAGAAGATGAAGGGTTCTTAGACAGAACGCTGGATCAACAGCAGCAAAGAGAAGCGGAGGTGGAAGAGCAACAGCATGTGGTAGCAGAAGAGGAGATTGCTTTGGAGAGGAACAACGAAGTGGAGGAAACTATGTGGGAAAGGGTGACAGTTAGGAGCAGAAGAGCTAGAAGACACCCTTCACCAGTGGAACTATGGAACCGCTTTCAACCACTCGAGGATGAGACTGGATGAAAGTCTGTGGTGGAAGAATTACAGGAGACCCTGTGCGACAACGAGCAAGAGGCTGAAGCTCAGTCAAGCAGGGCCAATGAAACCTTGCCTCACAACAACAAGAAGAGTACTAGTAGTGAGAGACCCCCTACTGCATGGGATCGAAACCCAAGTATGCAGAGAAGATCCGTGGACTCGCCAGGTATGCTATCTACCAGGAGGATGGATTAGAGATGTGACGGAAGGGTTGCCATCACTCATCAAGCCCACCGACAGGTATCCCTTTCTCCTCATCCATGTAGGAACAAATGATACTGCCAAACAGAGCTATGAAGAAATCACATCAGACTTTGAAGCTCTGGGAAGAAAACTCAAGGACTTTGGGGCCCAGATAGTTTTTTCATCCATCCTTCCAGTACTTAGAGGAGGAGTAGAAAGGGAAAGAAAAATACTCCGTGAGAATGAATGGCTACGAAGGTGGTGCCGACGTGCTAGATATGGATTCTGGGACCACGGGCTATGCTTCCTGGAAGATGGATTGCTGGCAAGTGATGGGTTGCATCTCACAAGGACTGGGAAGAATGTGTTTGTCCACAGCATGGAGAAGTTCATCAGGAGGGCTTTAAACTGAATCCTAAGGGGGAGGGAGACATAAACGTGGTGGTAATGACTGATGAAGGCTTGTGCACAGTACCGGGAACAGAGAGATTGGCTGTAATAGGGACCAGTGACAGTCATCAGAAAAATGTAGTAAGGAAGCAAAGCCACAAATCACATGGTCTTCGATGCCTGTATACTAATGCGCAGAGCACGGGAAACAAGCAGGACGAACTTGAATTCTTAATACAGGAGGACAATTATGACTTGATAGGTGTGTAACTGAAACTTGGTGGGATGACTCCCATGACTGGAATACAGCAATTGAAGGATATAACTTGTTCGAAAAGAACAGAAGGAATAAAAAGGGAGGTGGAATCACGCTGTATGTTTCGAGGAGGCATGATGTAGTAGTAATGGGGGATTTCAATTATCCCGATATCTGTTGGGAGACAAATTCTGCCAAACACGGTCCCTCCAAGAAATTTCTGACTTGTGTTGGAGATAACTTTCTCCTACAGAAAGTGGAGGAAGCAACAGAGGATCAGCTATCCTGGACTTGATTCTAACCAATAGAGATGATTTGGTGGATGAAGTGGCAGTTACGGGAACTCTAGGGGAAAGTGACCACACCATACTTGAATTCTTGATTTTAACAGAAGCAAAAACTGAGAGTAGCCATACGTGCACCCTGGACTTCAGGAAAGCTGAATTTAATACTCAGAACAATTGTAAGTACGGTTCCATGGCAAGCCACCCTAAGGAGAAAAGGAGTCCAAGATGGGTGGGAGTTTCTAAAAAAGGAAACTCTAAAAGCGCAATGGCAAGCAATTCCAACAAGGAAAAAAGGGGGGGGAACAGCAGAAGAAGCCAATGTGGCTTCACAAAAAGCTTAGAGAGGACCTGAAAACAAAAAAGGACACATACAGGAAGTGGAAAGAAGGCCAGACCACAAAGGAAGAGTACAGGCAGGTATCACGGAATTGCAGGGATGGTGTCAGGAAGGCTAAAGCTGAGAATGAGCTGAGGTTAGCAAGAGATGCTAAAAGCAACAAAAAAGCTTTCTTCAGGTACGTCCAAAGTAAAATACAGAGAAAAGAAATGGTGGCACAGCTACTCAATGAGGATGGCAAAATGATAACGATGACAAAGAAAAGGCAGAAGTGCTCAATTCCTACTTTGGCTCAGTCTTCTCCCAAAAAAGGATCTGTGACCCTCCCGGGAAACATGAAGTAGAAGGGGCAGGATTGGAACTTGAGAGATTGATAGACAAATGGTCAAGGAATACCCAATCACTTTGAATGAGTTCAAATTGGCAGGGCCCGATAAACTGCATCCTAGAGTATTGAAGGAACTGGCTGAAGAACTCTCAGAACCGCTGTCTATTATCTTTGCGAAATCATGGAGGACTGGTGAAGTGCTGGATGACTAGAGGAGAGCTAATGTTGTCCCTATCTTCAAAAAAGGGAAAAAGGAGGAACCGGGGAACTACAGACCAGTCAGCCTAACATCAATCCCTGGAAAAACTCTGGAGCAGATTATAAAGCAGTCAGTCTGTAAGCACCTTCAAAACAATGCAATGATTACTAGGAGCCAACATGGATTTATGAAGAACAAATCCTGCCAAATATCTTGTCTAATTTTTTGACCGGGTAACCTCCCTTGTAGACTGTGGGAATGCTATGGACATAATATACCTCGACTTCAGCAAAGCTTTTGACAAAGTGCCCCATGATATTCTGATTAGCAAGCTAGCTAAATGTGGGCTCCATGGAACAACTATCATGTGGATCCACAGTTGGCTCCAGAATTGTACTCAAAGAGTGCTTATCAATGTCCTTCTCAAACTGGGCAGAAGTAATGAGTGGGGTACCACAGGGTTCGGTCCTGGACCCAGTGCTCTTCAACATTTTTATTAACGACTTGGATGAGGAGGTACAGAGCATGCTTATCAAATTTGCAGATGATACAAAATTGGGGGGCATAGCTAATACCGTGGAAGAGAGAAACAAAATTCAAAGGGACCTTGATAGGCTGGAGCATTGGGCTGAAAACAACAGAATGAAATTCAGCAGGGATAAATGCGAAGTTCTACACTTAGGAAAAAGAAACGAAATGCACAGTTATAAGATGGGGGATACTTGGCTCAGCCATACAACATATGAGAAGGATCTTGGAATTGTCATTGACCACAAGCTGGATATGAGCCAACAGTGCAATGTGGCTGCAAAAAAGGCAAATGCTGTATTAGGCTGCATTAACAGAAGTATAGTTTCCAAATCGTGTGAAATATTAGTTCCCCTCTATTCAGCACTGGTTAGGCCTCATCTTGAATACTGCATCCAATTCTGGTCTCCGCACTTCAAGAAGAATGCAGACAAACTGGAACGGGTTCAGAGGAGGGCAACAAGGATGATCAGGGGACTGGAAACAAAGCCCTATGAGGAGAGACTGAAAGAACTGGGCATGTTTAGCCTGGAGAAGAGAAGACTGAGGGGAGATATGATAGCACACTTCAAGTACATGAAAGGTTGTCACACAGAGGAGGGCCGGGATCTCTTCTCGATCGTCCCAGAGTGCAGGACACAGAATAATGGGCTCAAGTTGCAGGAAGCCAGATTTCGACTGGACATGAGGAAAAACTTCCTAACTGTTAAGAGCTATACGACAATGGAACCAATTACCTAGAGAGGTAGTGGGCTCTCCGGCACTGGGGGTATTCAAGAGGCAGCTGGACAGCCACCTGTCGGGAATGCTTTGATTTGGATTCTTGCATTGCACAGGGGGTTGGACTCGATGGCCTTGTAGGCCCCTTCCAACTCTACTATTCTATGATTCTATAATTTAATAACATATGACAGACCAGAACAGGGCAAGACTGGGGCACGCATTATTTGGGCTAGCAGGGACTTGTATTAGTTTCTCGGTGTAGGTTCTCGGTGCACTAGCTCATCACTGCACAGAGGTCTTACAGATATGACAAACCCATCTCTTCTGGATCCAGTCAACAGCTACAGGCCAGGGTTTCATCACATTACACCAAAGAAAACTGAGCATCCATAAATATTATTGAGGCAAAGCAAGGAAATATTTATGTATTATTTGATTTATACCCCTCCCTTCCTCCTAGCAGGAGCCCAGGGCGGCAGTATGATGGCTCACATATCCTTGCCGAGGGCCCAGAAGAGCATGGGTCTACAACATGTTTCTGTCCTTTCAAGTGTGACTTCCAGGAAAGAAGAAGAGTAAAAGGTAAGGGATAATCTCATTAATTCTGTTGGACTGCTGATCAACTCAAGGAGATGGACCCATTTTTAACCCTTGTGACTAGGCTGGTTCAGAAGAGCATAAGAAATAGATTGTAATCAAAACACACACACCTAAACTATGTGGGGATGGTTCAGAAAGGAGCGCCTGCCTCCTCTAGTAACTTCCTTAGAGAAGAGGACTGGCTCATAACAATGTGGTAGGTAGTTGTTTATGAGATGCCAAATCTGTACTTCATAGAAACCAACTGGCTATAATTGGCTTCCTCCAGTCCAGGGAAAAGTTTCATCACTGGTACAGATCTTAATAGCCACTGTTGTTGTGAATTTTCATTATTCTTCCTAGCCTGATCCACCCTGGGTCTGAATTTCTAGGATTCTTTGGCACTATGGCTTAACTGAGACTCTACCTACACTACAAAGTATATCGGTTTTATACTTGCTTAACTATAGTGACTTATCTCAAAAAATCCTCAAGGTTGTAGGGTTGGTGAGGGTTCTGAAGATTCTCTCTTAGAAATTCCTAGTTCCCCCCCACACACAGAACTACTGTTCCCAAGGTTGCCTGAAAAGAAGGAACAACTGTTTTAGACTGTCATGTGGATTTGTCCTGAATTGTGACTAGTAACATCATCAGGTGCCTTTGTATGAGCTTCATGAAAGAATGTTTTAAAATGCAGATTATATTCACTATGACAATAGAGCTTCTTTCCCCAACCTGGTGTCCTCCAGATGTTTTGGACTACAACTGCATCATCCCTGACCATTGGCTATGTTGGGCGGACTGATGGGAGTTGCAGTCCAATGACATCTAGAGGACACCAGGTTAGGAAAGACAAATCTAGAGGATTTCATATCAAGCTCCGATCTCCAGCAGAGGCTGGTCCATTTCGGGCAAATGGGGCTCTGCCCCACCAACCTCAGTCTTCTCTCAGCCAGCCACCGCCTGCCTGTCTTCTTTCTTTCCACTTCTTATAACCAATCAGGGGGAGGCTGATCCTGTAATTGGCTCTGGCTTCACCTGCTGTTGGTCCTGTGCCTTCCACCATACCAGTTTCAATGGGCACCAGCCACCACTGGGGCACACTGCTGAACTTCTGAGTCCCCTTATTCCAAAAGCAGCCCAATTTACCACACAACAGTTGTCTTTGAAACTTGAGCTACTTCAGATAGAACTTGTGAGCTGGTGATTTTGGAGATAGGGGAGTAGAGGAACTCTTATAAAGGGGCTCCCTGTATCAGAGTTTACTTTTTTTTTTTAGCCTATTGCAGAAATACATGCAAATTCTTTTTATTTCCAGCTTTCAAGACTCAAATTTGTAGTGGTAAAATTGTGTTTTTACCCTTTGATGCTAGAGTAAAAAGGAGAAGGAACTCTATGTGGTGGGTAGACATTATATTATAGCACTGTATATTCAAAAGCTGCAAATTTGATAAGGTAATCTGCTTCTTCTCTTCTGTTCCTCTTCACTTGGCAATTATATTTAAGAAGCAGAATCCAGCTTCCTGATAAAAGTCATTATGTAAAACCCACGAATACATTCATACTGTGAATATTAGGGTCATCTTGTAAAAACTGCAAAACAAGCTTAGCAAATCATGGTTATTTTTGTTAGACCTTTTCTTTTGCTGCAACCCCCCCCCCCTTTGCTCGTTGCAAATGAACATCTAGTGAGGTTCTGCATTTCAATATGAAAAGATAAGCTTCTTTCTCCTGCCTTCTCCCAGTAAAGCAAAACAAAAAAAGGGGGGGGGGAAGACCCATAATATTATTATAAACAATATTGAATAATGTCAAATCTTTTCAGAAGCAGTTCTGTGAAGCAACTCAAAATATTTGTTAGAGAGATGCAGTCAAATTGTCTGGGAAGATTGGCTGCTGCAAAAACAGTAGTAACATTTGTCAAATGACACATTACACTAAGGCCAGAAAGGAAGCGAAAAAGGAAGGAGGAAACTAGAGATTTCATCAGACATACAAACAAGTTGGCCATATCCTAGTAGCAGTAGGTATGCAGGTAGAAAGCTATGCTTTCTTGGTTAATTTGATCAGAATCAGCTACACAACATGGAAAAAGAAGCTATGAGAACCTTTGGCCCTCCAGATGTTGTTGGACTGCAGCTGCCACAATCCCTAACCGCTGACCATGCTGGCTGGGGTTGGTGGGAGTAGGACTTCCCCATGTCTGGTCTATAGCATTTGTGCACTGCCTCAGAATCATGAGACACAATGGTCCCATCTGTCTAGTTCCATATGTGTGGGAGAGCTGTGATGATTCAGAAAAAGGAAGGGAGGGCATTCCACACATGCTTGTAGACACTGTGCTTTTCCAGTCTTTCTAAACAATTGGACGGCATCTGCATAACAAATGTCTTTGAGGTTGTTTGTCACACTGTTAGTTAAAGGAATGATCTCTGATTCTTCTTGTCTCCTAAAGCTGCCTCAAACAATGGAACTCCACCAGTCCTCCGGAAGTGACAAAGGCCAAAGAGATGGATTGTACTTATGTATTTAAGTTTAGATTATTTCTTTTGTAATATTGAATTTATATTATGTTTGCTAAATTGTTTACTTTTGTCTTATTTGAATGTATTGCTATGTTTTGTAAACCGACTTCTCTCCCCAACCCCAGTGGTTTTATTTTGAGTGTTTGTTGTAAGCCACTTTGGGCACAGGTCACTGTGGAAACGTGGCATATCAATAAACCCAATCAATCAATCAATCTTGTGACAGATTATTTCAGCACAATCTGATACATGTTTTCTTGGAGGCAAGTCCAATGGCTTCTGTGGGGCATTCTCCTGAATAAGTGTGCATACGACTGCAGCCTCTTTCATACAGAATTCAGACCTAACTTCTAGAAAGGGTTCAGCTACACTTTCCTCTTGCTTTAGAAAATGATGCTTCCTCTTCCTAAAGAGCAATTATGTCATTTAAATTTGTTCTGATCAACCTTCCTGTATTCAAAGAGAGGAAGTCTTCTAGTCAACTACATGCATAAGCTTGCCACAAGCTTTTTCTTTCTCTTTTCTTGTACCCAGATGTATGATAGGATCAATGGGCACAGAGATTTATTTTTAATGTCTCTTTTTTACCTATAAAATTCCAAGGAGAGCTAGTCATTTTGCGCGAGCCCTTCTGGAAGACTTGAGCTCCCCAGGAAGCATTGAGGATCTAGATGGCCAGGAATAGACCTGCAGACCAAAGCAGAGCTTGCCAGATGCCTTTTGCTGTGGATCCCATGTGTACAGGTACATTCTCACTCACAGAAAATGTGGGTTTATATTTCTGTTCACCTTTTGCCCATCCCCTTCCATATGGCAGGTGGTAAAAGAAGCATGAGCAACTCAAGCTTCTTCTTACCGATGTTGTTGCTGTAATATGAGTAGTTGGAGACAAGAGATCTTACTTACAATGGAGATGACATTTGGTAATATCTTTAAGAGTGGGAACTGACCAACCACACACAGGTAGAAATTTTGTGTTCCACCATATATTACAGCAGAGGCAGAGGGGAAAGCAGCACAAACAGTTCTACTTTTTTCTTGCTTCTGCATAACACATATATTAGCTCTGAGGTGATTATGCTTAATTATAATAATAAAGCAAAAAGATGTGTTTTCCTTCTATTGTAATCCTATTACTAAGGCTGCCATCCTGTTCATACTTACCTGGATTAAGCCCCATTGTGCTCTTGAATAGACATGCATAGGATTGCACTGTTAGGAACTGTGCATACAGCAGTCACAGTTCAGCAGCTTGGATTAATGTGTGCAGCTCCACCAATAGGTATATT